>NC_057800.1:400427241-400430204 GCF_018294505.1 Triticum aestivum | reverse complement strand
AAGTCTTCCTGGCAACCAGCTTGCCGGAAGCCGGAATCAAGAACGTCAAAGTTCTCTGCTGAAAATGAAAGTCTTCCTGGCAACCAGCTTGCCGGAAGCCGGCATCGAGAACGTCAAAGTTCTCTGCTGAAAATAAAAGTCTTCCTGGCAACCAGCTTGCCGGAAGCCGGCATCAAGAACGTCAAAGTTCTCTGCTGAAAATAAAAGTCTTCCTGGCAACCAGCTTGCCGGAAGCCGGCATCGAGAACGTCAAAGTTCTCTGCTGAAGATAAAAGTCTTCCTGGCAACCAGCTTGCCGGAAGCCGGCATCGAGAACGTCAAAGTTCTCTGCTGAAGATAAAAGTCTTCCTGGCAACCAGCTTGCCAGAAGCCGGCATCGAGAACGTCAAAGTTCTCTGCTGAAGATAAAAGTCTTCCTGGCAACCATCTTGCCGGAAGCCGACATCGAGAACGTCAAAGTTCTCTGCTGAAAATGAAAGTCTTCCTGGAAACCAGCTTGCCGGAAGCCGGCATCGGGAACATCAAAGTTCTCTGCTGAAAATAAAAGTCTTCCTGGCAACCAGCTTGCCGGAAGCCGGCATCGAGAACGTCAAAGTTCTCTGCCGAAGATGAAAGTCTTCCCGGCAACCAGCTAGCCGGAAGCCGGCATCGAGAACGTCAAAGTTCTCTGCCGAAGATGAAAGTCTTCCTGGCAACCAGCTTGCCGGAAGTCGGCATCGAGAACGTCAAAGTTCTCTGCTGAAGATAAAAGCCTTCCCGGCAGGCCAGTATCGTTGGGGGCTATGAGTGCCAAGAATCGTCCACGGCAAATCAGAGTTGCCGGGGGCTGCACTATCAGATAAGTTTTTTTTCCCTCATCATGCATCCTCTTATGGACTGGGGAAAGCAAACCCACGTTCCTCCCCGGAAACTGCCGTGCTCCCCCGACTCTAGGCCCTGGGGCTCGTCCTCGGGGCCAAGATTGGTCGTAGTCGCGGCAGCAAAGGGATGGAACGAGGATACCACACCACCTCGTTCCTATCTCCGTCAAAAGCGTGAGAAAGGTCGAGCGACGTGGGAAGGCGGCAGGGTCTGTTGCCGGGAGAGAAATTGTCTATCTGAGGGATACCAAGGATTTGTTCCTTGGCGTGGGTTTAACTCGCGAGACAAATAACCCGGCAAACATTCCCTTTTCATTAAAAACATCCCACTCAGGTACAGTCCATAGAGGATGAAAAACATGAAAGAGAGGATTACAAGTTCTAGATACAACTAAGGCCCAAAGGCTTACAAACTAAAAAGATAAGATGCCCGTAATCCCTTTCCTGTCCCCCTTTTCAGGAGGCAGGTCAAGGAGGCGAAAAGGGCAAAAGGAGTGCCTAGGCGAGCTACGGGTGCCAGAAGACACCAAGGGAACATCCCAGGGGCCGTCCGAAGGCTGAACGGCGACGACGACGCCGGAAGCGGGGCTCGAAGACGGGGCGACAGGACGTCAGCACGCTGTCGAGGGCACCACGCCCCCGTACTCCGGCTTGACGGCCTTGTCGCCCGCACTCTTCCCCTTCCGCAGCCTCCCTATGCCAGCCGCCCAAGGAGACGACCCCAGCGAGTTCAAGAAGTCGGCGACGCGGATGATGGGGTCGCCGGTGCCGCGCAAGGCGGCGCCCGACGCCTGTCGGACCCGCTACTCCGCCGCCCGCTACCCTCGTCGTCGCTATCGCTCCCCTCCTCGTCGCTCTCGCTCGAGGAGGAGCCTTCGCTGTCGGAGGAGCTGTCCATGCAGCACTTCGACCGAGTGCCGAAGCACCCGAAGGCCTTGACGGAGAGGAGATCACCCTCCATCAACTTAAAATGGAGGGTAAACCCCTCCGTCAAGCTGTGGATGCGGGCGAACGTCTTCCACCCTCGATCAAGATACATCACATTAGGGGCTGGGAATGCAACGCGGACTCGCGTGCCGCTGATCCCACAGCCCCTCATGTGCAGCCTCAGCGTCTCGGGCGGCTCCACTTCCATCGCACGCGCAAACGGAGCAGGAAGACGGAGGCGACGACGAGGCGCCCGGCGCAGCCTAACGAAGAACTCGCAAGGGTCGTCCCCTATATGGACCGCCATGGGGGGAGAAGCCGCCGGCGGAGGTGAAGCTGACGTGCCGCCCCGTCCGCCTCTTCCCCGAGCACCTCGACCCCGTCCTCGACCTCGTCCGCGGCCACGCCCCCTCCCTCTTCCCCTCATGGCTGGCTCTGCCACCACAGGCGTGGAAGAGGGAGAGATGCGCTATCGGGCGGCGACCCTCGCCGCCACCGATGAAGGGCCTGGGTTCCCTTTCTCCATGGCAGAGGAGAGAAAGGGGAGCAGAAGCTAAAGAAAAGAGAAGATGAGAGAGTGAGGGCTTCTGTGCTCCCATCCCGCTCTTTATAAAGGAGCGAGGTGGGGGCTCGGCCGCCCCGCTCGGCGAATCAAGGCACGAGAAGGGCAGGGAGTCGGGGCCGACCCGCTCGCGACGGCCCAGTTTCCCACTCCACCGTCCGTTACCCCAAACGCATGGGGGACGCGTGGCGGGGGTGCAGAACTAAGGCGACAGATGAGGCGGCATCGTTCCACCCCGTGAACGCGGGGAGTGGACGTCCCGAAAACCACGCACCGGCTCCGTCCAGTAAATACACCACGCCCTCGCACCTACCCCCGTTTAAGGAGGCGGGCGTGAACCACCTCCATCATCATGGCCTGACGCATGCTCGGGAGGCTTAGCCCCACGCACGCCTCCCACGATCTCCCCGAAGACGCCGCATTTGACGCGTGCCGTTCTGGGCGTGCACGGTGGGAGCGGAGTTAGATTCGGCGTGACCTAGGCCGCGCGTGCCCGTGCACTATTTTGGGCCTGGCCCAACAGCGCTCGGCACCGTGTATGGCCCAGGCCCGGGGGCTCCTGTCGGTGTACTAGAGTAGGGGTACCCTATTACCCCGAACTCGTGCACGGGTAG
>NC_057800.1:400418418-400426898 GCF_018294505.1 Triticum aestivum | reverse complement strand
TTAAAGACCTTTCAAGAACAAAGTACTCAAGCCAAGGCCCCGACAAGAGAAGCTTGTCGGGAAGGCCAACCAAGGCCCCGGCAAGGGGAGCTTACCGGGAAGAGACAAGACCCCGGCAAGAGGAGCTTGTCAGGAAGACCACGCAAGACATACCAAGAAAGCTTGCCACGACTCTCCCTGCGCCCCGGCAAGATCCGGCGAGCGACAAGCTTCCGGAAGCGACAAGACGACGGCCGCGGCAAGGAGCTTGCCGCGGGAAACTCCCACTGCGTGCCCGCGCTCCAGCTCACCTGCTAACGTGTCGCTCTGGGACTCTCCCAGAGCGCACGTGGCGGGAGGCCGTGCAGCTAGGGGTACGTGGTGGCAAGCGGAGATGAAGAGAAGCCCATCGTGGCAAACGGTGGCGCTCCTAACGGTCACCTTTTGCACTGTTTAGGAGACTCAGACAGGCATTTAATGCCCTTGTCCCCTGCCGTCAGAGTTAGGTAGGGTACACTGTATCCACAGTAGCGGTAGCTATACCTACCACATCCTTTTTCCGTTTTTACCCTTCCTGTCTGTGTTGCCCCCTGTCGGTGACCCCTTGAGTATAAAAGGAGGCCCAAGGGCAACGTAGAGGGGGTTCCGCATTTCGGGAACTCAGAAGAACACTCTCACGCTCAGTCTGGCAGCGTCCATCGCTCCTGAGCAAGAATCTAATATACACAAACAAGCAGCAGTAGGGTTTTACGCATCCGTGCGGCCCGAAGCTGGGTAAAAAACCGCCCCGCGTGCACTGCCTTGATCCGCTCTTTGCGCGCTCTCCACCCCCCACCGAACCGAAAGGGGCCCTGTCCCCATAGGTGTTGGCGGGAATCAGCATCGCCCCCGACACAATCGCCATGTAATTGCTTTACTTTATCACTAAGCGGTAGCGATAGTCGTAGAAGCAATAGTTGGCGAGATGACAACAATGCTTCGATGGAGATCAAGGTGTTAAGACGGTGATGATGGTGATCATGACAGTGCTTTGGAGATGGAGATCAAAGGCACAAGATGATGATGGCCATATCATATCACTTATATTGATTGCATGTGATGTTTATCCTTTATGCATCTTATTTTGTTTAGTTCAGCGGTAGCATTATAAGATGATCTCTCACTAAATTTCAAGGTATAAGTATTCTCCCTGAGTATGCACCGTTGCTACAGTTCATCGTGCCGAGACACCACGTGATTATTGGGTGTGATAAGCTCTACGTTCACATACAATGGGTGCAAGCCAGTTTTGCACACGCGGAATACTCGAGTTAAACTTCACGAGCCTAACATATACAGATATGGCCTCGGAACACTGAGACAGAAAGGTCGAGCTTGAATCATATAGTAGATATGATCAACACAGTGATGTTCGCCATTGAAAACTACTCCATCTCACGTGATGATCGGACATGGTTTAGTTGATATGGACCACATGATCACTTAGATGATTAGAGTGATATCTATCTAAGTGAGAGTTCTTAAGTAATTTGATTAATTGAACTTTAATTTATCATGAACTTAGTACTTGATAGTATTTTGCTTGTCTATGTTGTTGTAGATAGATGGCATGTGTTGTTGTTCCGTTGAATTTTAATATGTTCCTAGAGAAAGCTAAGTTGAAAGGTGATGGTAGCAATTACACAGACTGGGTCCCTAACTTGAGGGTTATCCTCATTGCTGCAGAGAAGAATTACGTCCTGGAAGCACCCCTAGGTGACAAACCCACTGCAGGAGAAACACCGGATGTTATGAACACCTGGCAGAGCAAAGCTGATGACTACTCGATAGTTTAGTGTGCCATGCTTTATGGCTTAGAACCAGGACTTCAATGACGTTTTGAACGTCATGGAGCATATGAGATGTTCCAGGAGTTGAACTTAATATTTCAAGCAAATGCTCGGATTGAGAGATATGAAGTCTCCAATAAGTTCTACAGCTGCAAGATGGAGGAGAATAGTCTTGTCAGTGAACATATACTCAGAATGTCTGGGTACCACAACCACTTGACTCAACTGGGAGTTAATCTTCCTGATGATAGTGTCATTGACAGAGTTCTTCAATCACTGCCACCAAGCTACAAGAGCTTCGTGATGAACTATAATATGCAAGGGATGGATAAGACGACTCCTGAGATCTTCGCAATGCTAAAGGCTGCAGAAAATCAAGAAGGAGCATCAAGTGTTGATGGTCAACAAGACCACCAGTTTCAAGAAAAAAGGTAAAGGGAAGAAGGTGAACTTCAAGAAGAATAGCAAGCCAGTTGTTGCTCAAGTGAAGAAACCCAAGTCTATACCTAAGGCTGAGACTGAATGCTTGTACTGCAAAGGAACTGGTCACTAGAAGCGGAACAGCCCCAAGTATTTGGCGGGGAAGAAGGATGGCAAAGTGAAAGGTATATTTGATATACATGCTATTGATGTGTACCTTACTAATGCTCGCAGTAGTGCCTGGGTATTTGATACTGGTTCAGTTGCTAACATTTGCAACTCGAAACAGGGGCTACAGATTAAGCGAAGATTGTCTAAGGACAAGGTGATGATGCACGTGGGAAATGGTTCCAAAGCCGATGTGATCGCCATCGACACGCTACCTCTACATCTACCATCGGGATTAGTTTTAGACCTGAATAATTGTTATTTGGTGCTAGCGTTGAGCATGAACATTATATCTGGATCTTGTTTGATGCGAAACAGTTATTCATTTAAATCAGAGAATAATGGTTGTTATATTTATATGAATAATATCTTTTATGGTCATGCACCCTTGATGAGTGGTCTATTTTTACTAAATCTTGATAGTAGTGATACACATGTTCATAGTATTGAAGCCAAAAGATGCAGAGTTGATAATGATAGTGTAACTTATTTGTGGGCGTGCCATTTAGGTCATATTGGTGTAAAGCGCATGAAGAAACTCCATTCTGATGGACTTCTGGAATCACTTGATTATGAATCACTTGGTACTTGCGAACCGTGCCTCATGGGCAAGATGACTAAAACTCCATTCTCCGGAACAATGGAACGAGCAACAGAGTTATTGGAATCGTACATACTGATGTATGTGGTCCAATGAACATTGAAGCTCGCGTCAGATATCATTATTTCCTCACGTTCACAGATGATTTAAGAAGATATGGGTATATCTACTTAATGAAACATAAGTCTGAAACATTTGAAAAGTTCAAAGAATTTCAGAGTGAAGTGGAAAATCATCGTAACAAGATAATCAAGTTTATACGATCTAATCGTGGAGGCGAATATTTGAGTTATGAGTTTGGACTTCATTTGAAACAATGCGGAATAGTTTCACAACTCACGCCACCTGGAACACCACAGCGTAATGGTGTGTCCGAACGTCGTAATCATACTTTACTAGATATGGTGTGATCTATGATGTCTCTCACTGATTTACCGCTATCATTCTGGGGTTACGCTTTAGAGACAACTGTATTCACGTTAAATAGGGCCACCATCTAAATTCTTCGAGACAACGCCTTATGAACTGTGGTTTGGCAAGAAACCCAAGTTGTCGTTTCTTAAAGTTTGGGGCTACGATGCTTATGTGAAAAAGCTTCAACCTGATAAGCTCAAACCCAAATCGGAAAAATGTGTTTTCATAGGATACCCAAAGGAGACTGTTGGGTACACCTTCTATCACAAAGCCGAAGGCAAGGTATTCATTCCTAAGAATGGATCCTTTCTAGAGAAGGAGTTTCTCTCGAAAGAAGTGAGTGGAAGGAAAGTAGAACTTGAAGAGGTAATTGTACCTTCTCCCTTATTGGAAAGTAGTTCATCACTGAAAACGGTTCCAGTGATTCCTACACAAGTAAGTGAGGAAGCTAATGATGATGATCATGAAACTTCTGATCAAGTTACTACCGAACCTCGTAGGTTAACCAGAGTAAGATCCGCACCAGAGTGGTACGGTAATCCTGTTTTGGAAGTCATGTTACTTGACCATGATGAACCTACGAACTATGAGGAAGCGATGATGAGCCCAGATTCCGCAAAATGGCTTGAAGCCATGAAATCTGAGATGGGATCCATGTATGAGAACAAAGTATGGACTTTGGTTGACTTGCCCGACGATCAACAGGCCATAGAGAATAAACGGATCTTCAAGAAGAAGACTGACGCTGACGGTAATGTTACTGTCTACAAAGCTCGACTTGTTGCAAAAGGTTTTCAACAAGTTCAAGGAGTTGACTACAATGATACCTTCTCACCCGTAGCGATGCTTAAGTCCGTCCGAATCATGTTAGAATTGCTGCATTTCATGATTATGAAATTTGGCAAATGGATGTCAAAACTGCATTCCTTAATGGATACCTTAAAGAAGAGTTGTATATGATGCAACCAGAAGGTTTTGTCGATCCAAAAGGTACTAACAAAGTGTGCAAGCTCCAGCGATCCATTTACGGACTAGTGCAAGCCTCTTGGAGTTGGAATATACGCTTGATAGTGTGATCAAAGCATATGGTTTTATACAGTGTAACATCCCAAATTTTCAAATTGGAATGTTATGCATTAGATCATCATTGCATATCATATTTTATAGCATTTTGGTTGATCCTAGCAATTCTAAGCAACTCAAGGACCCACCAAGAGAGTTGGGGATTTTGTTATTTTCATATTTGAGCTTTTCTCGAATTATGAAAAGAGGATCGCTTGATTTTAATTTTATTTCTCTGAAATATTTCTTTTATAAAAAAATAAAAGAGAGGGGATAAAATGACTTCCTCAAAATAAAGAAATACCAGAGATTTAATATTAAAATCAAATAAGTTCTTTATTCGGAGTTTCATTGCTATTTTATTTGAATTAGAAAAAATACTCGTCTTTTAAAATTGCATTTTAGGCCCAATAAATGTTCACCTTGTCCGGATTATTTTTAGAGGACGGGGACAATTTATTTCGGGATTTTGGAGTCCGTTTAGTATTTATTTCTTTCTTTTTCTGCACGTCTGAATTGTTTTTTTTTAATGCGAACCGACCTAACTGGGCCGTGTCCGTCTAGGACTCTCGGCCCGGTCGGCCTTATAAGCCGGGGGAGCCGCCCCTCAGCCCACCCTGCACCCCTGCCCGAACCCTAGCCGCCCGAGCCGCCGCCGCCCGCGCGCGTCGCCGCCCCGATGCCGGAGCCGCACGCCGCTGCCGCCATTCCACCGCTGCCGGTAACCGTCGCCGCCGCCGTCGGTTTTCTACAGAAAAACCGATCGGTTTTTTTAGGACCCGCGGTTTTATTTTATTTTTCCTTAGTAGATTGGTTTTTTTCGGGTTTAGTTATTTAGCGGACGTTCGTCCGTACGTTCGTTTTTACAAACGGTTTTCACCGTTTAGCCGCAGACAGCGAACGCTCGTTCGTTAGCCTGTTCGTCAGCTTTCTTTAATCGAATTTTATTCGCAATTATTTCTGATCGCGATTTCTGATCTGATTTTTATTCTAGTTTATCTTTTCGCCCGTTTGTCGGAATCAGGCGATTCAAGCGCCTAGATCTTCGTCTCGAGACCCTCTTTTCGTTTAACCAACTTGAACAAGCTTTTTTTACTGTAAAATTTGACCTAGGTCCAGATTAGTAAATGGATCTTGTTTCTTTCGCCCTTTGAGTTTCGTTGCTCCGTTCGATTTGATACTTTTTGCAAACCGGAGTTCTTTAGTTGAACTTTCTGGTTAGATCTTCTTATTTGAGTTTTACCCGTGTTTCTTTGCTTGAGTGCTTATGTATGCTATTGTTTGTTTGCGATAGAATTCCCAGAGTGCAAAGCGTGTTATTTGGAGTCTCTAGGTTACGCGGATCGTCAGCAAGGCAAGTAACACTTTGATCATACCCATTTATCACCCAGTTTTTATGCATTAGTTCCAATCCCCAAACATTGCATGGTTAGGATGTTATTAACATGTGGGTTGGGAAGTAGTTGATGAGGTAGAACCTATTTGAAAAGCCCTCGATGTGGCTATATCTCCCACGTGTCGAAGCACGACTTAGAGGCATAACCGCATTGAAAGCAATGTCGCAAGTAAGGAAATCTTCACAACATCCCATGTAAATAGATAATAAAAGGGAACAGACATAGTTGGCTTACACTCGCCACGTCACACAAAGTACATAAATAGCATTACATCAACCAATACAATCATGGTCCGACTACGGTACCAAAATAAAAGATCAACCCAACATGCGACACGGTCCCGATTGCCCCAACTGGGCACCACTACTGATAATGAGAAAGATACATAGTAACGGCGTGAGTCTTCGTCGAACTCCCACTTGAGCTCAAGCGCATCATCTGGAATGGAGTCATCAGGCCCTGCATCTGGAAACAACCGCGTAAGGAACGCAAAATCTGGGAACATAACACCGATATGACGGAAACTAGGGCGGCAAGAGTGGAACAAAACACTAGGCAAAAGGCCGAGCCTTCCACCCTTTACCAAGTATATATATGCATTAAGATAACAAGATAATATAGTGATATCCCAACAAGAAAATAATGTTCCAACAAGGAACGGTCTCCAATCTTCACCTGCAACTAGCAACGCTATAAGAGGGGCTGAGCAAAGCGGGAACATAGCCAATCAACGGTTTGCTAGGACATGGTGGGTTAGAGGTTTGGCATGGCGATTTGGGAGGCATGATAAGCAAGTGGTAGGCATCATAGCATAGGCATAGCAAAAGAGCGAGCATCTAGCAAAGCAAAGATAGAAGTGATTTCGAGGGTATGATCATCTTGCCTACAAAGTTGTCAGAGTTGACTGGATCCTCGAAAGCAAACTCAACGGGCTCCTTGTTAGCGAACTCGTCTCCCGGCTCTACCCAAATAAGACAAACAAGCAAAAGGAACAAAATCAACCACGTGAAAGCTCAAACAACATGATGCAAACATGGTATGCTATGCGGGATGCGATATGTGATGCATATGCAAGATTTGATAAGGAATGAATGAACCTGGCCTCAACTTGGAAATCCAAGAGTGTCACTGGAAAGGTGAGGTGATTTCGGTTGAAATCAATATAAAGAACGCCGGAATCGGATGCACGGTTTGGAAATGGCAAGCAAAACGAATATGGCACCGGTCTGCGATAAACAGCAAGTAGCCATCTAAGTGCATCAAGATAATTATGCTACAGCACTCAAACATGGCAGCGAAGTACATGGCAGGGATCCACTCATAAAGCTTCACAAAAGATGAACACTAAGCTACGGCTAATTCATCCATTAACAGGTTCAAACAAGCATGGCAAAAGTGGAATTGGTAAACAGGTTTCAGACTTTGAAGCATGAAAACTAGATGCTACAGGAACTTAACATGGCAAAGCAAAGCATGGCATGGAGCTACTCAAAGAGCTTAACAAAAGTCCCTTAGTGACCTTGAGCCAAAAGTGATCAGAAAATACAATTGCAAGCATGTGAACATGGCAAAAACATAATCAGATCTCAGACTTGGAGAAAAACTGGAACATGCAATTATCTTAATGAGTAGGCATGTTCACGAGCTCGATGCACTCACTACAGAGCAAGGCATGACAATCTAAGCATACACCCATCAAGAATACATGTTATATAAGCTAGACATAGCAAGAACAACAACATAGCACGCACGGATCAACTACAACATCCTCGGCAAAATCGCTAACAAGTAGACGATTGCCCAGATTCACGAAATAGCAAAAGTAGAGCTCGATTGACTCAAGCTAGGGTGCTCCATAATTGCAAACAAAGACATGGATGGACGGATCACTACAAGATTAACAAATCACCCTTACTGATCATCCTCAAAAGAGGCACGGATCACTAGGAAATAACATGAACATATAGCATATTGATAAGAACAGATCAAGGACTTAGTGAAATTGCTAAGTCCCTGAAATCAGCATTAACGAATGCACCACTTTGCAAGCTTGTGCTAGTCACCACAAATATCACAAATATACATGGATAGCACCTCTGGAAATATGGCAAAGCATATAACAAAACTCATGTAGAGCTCAGGGGCATATCATGCACACAATAATCATGGCAAAAATAATAAATAGCTATTTGGTGCAGCAGATCTGACAATTAACTCAAATAACACTCTTCCAACAGCATTACGGGCATCAATATGGGCTCAAATAAAAATGATGTAATGAGATGAAATGATGTGGTCTCTGAGACGAACATTTTGATATGCTACACGCCAATAACGGATCTACAGATGAGGAGATATAGCATGATGAACATGGCAATATAATCTGCCTACTTAGGAAAAAAATGAAGTCAACCTCTCTCAGATCTAGGGTTCTACGCCGGCGCACGAACCGAGGCAGAATCCGGCAAGGTAAGGCAAGGGGGAGGCCAGGGAAGGGCGGATCCGGCCCTTCCTCGTCCAGATCCGGTGAGGGGCGGCGGCTCCGGCCACCGGGGCGGTGAGGGGGGCGCAGGGCGGCGATGTCGCGGCTCCGGCGAGCTCCTGGCCGGC
>NC_057800.1:400410629-400418033 GCF_018294505.1 Triticum aestivum | reverse complement strand
GGCGGCGGCCGGCGCGCGGGCCGGGGAGGGCCCCGCGCGGGCCAGGCGGGCCGGCGGCGGAGAGGGCGGCGATGTGGGCGCGTGAGACACATGGCAAGCCCCGGTTAGCGGGGGCGAACGGCGGACGTGTCCGGCCGCGCGAAAGAGTGGATCTAGGGTTTAGGGGGGAGGGGAGACCCGTGAATTTCGGAGGACCTATATATAGGCATAGAGGGAGCTAGGAGTGTCCAAATGAGGTGTGGTTTTCGGCCACGCGATCGTGATCGAACGCTCTAGATGATGGAGAGAGTTTTGGTAGGTTTTGGGCCAAAATGGAAGGGTGTTGGGCTGCAACACACAGGAGGCCTTCTCGGTCCCTCGGTTAACCGTTGGAGCATCAAACGAAGTCCAAATGGTACAAAACTTGACAGGCGGTCTACCGGTAGTAAACCAAGGCTGCTTGGCAAGTCTCGGTCCAATCCGGAATTGTTTAATCCCCACAGACGAAAAGAAGGTAGAAAAGACCACCGGAGGAGATTGGAGCGCCGGAATGCAAAACGGACAACAGGGAAATGCTCGGATGCATGAGACAAACACGTATGCAAATGCAATGCACATGATGACATGATATGAGATGCATGACAACAACAACAACACACAGAGACAAAAACCCGAACCCGAGAAAATAAAATAACTTAGCGCCGGAAATGACAAGAGTTGGAGTACATATTGGGTAAATTACATCCGGGGTGTTACACTATTGCCCTATTACATTCAAACCCTTGGGAGTTACCTTTACGTGTTGCTTATATTGCTATGCTATGCTCGTAGACGTGGTTTGGGTGAGTGAAATCCATGACAGATGTGAGATTGTTAATTAATGGTTCAACTTAAATTGGCAACTTAAATACACATCTGGGTGGATTGAGGCACCTTGAGTACCCAGTGTTGCTTGTATTTTTGGAAATCTCGGAGTACCCGTGTGATCTTCCTATGGACCGCCACCCAGGCTCAAAGGGAACTGAGATTATTCATGCTAGAAACTTCCGTGTGTGGCCACAAGCTATTATGGGCTCTAGCATAGTTAAGTAAGTTACGTGAAGCTCTTGAAAAGGTGGATCAGCAGGTAGTGGGTTGTAGGTTTGGTATGGTCTGCCTGGAGTAGAGAGTTAATGTTTCTGAAAGACTATGTCTCGGTCATCCGTTTCTCAAACACCATGTAGTGCGAGAAATTCAACGGAGGCGATCGAGTCTTGTGGGGAAAAGTGCGCAAACCTCTGCAGAGTGTACAAACTAATCATGGTTAGCCATGTCCCCGGTTATGGACATCTTGAGTATCTAGTACTTGGA
Source organism: Triticum aestivum (assembly GCF_018294505.1). NCBI lineage: Eukaryota > Viridiplantae > Streptophyta > Magnoliopsida > Poales > Poaceae > Triticum > Triticum aestivum. Next base: position 400,416,704 of record NC_057800.1, on the reverse strand, counting down.
GTATCTTAAGTATCTCATCACTCTTAAATTAATATTGTTGGGTTGATAATTACCTTAATTGGGATTGAGTTGGAGGAACCTTCTCAATGATGTTTCAACTACCATGATAGTTAAATTAAAATCTATTCCTTTGTTGTAGGGAAAAACTGGCTTTACGCAAAACTATAACCATAGAGCTTTCCACCAGCCAAATATGCATGTGGAGATAGCATTATTCTGTTCTTGCTCTACTGTGTTACTTTGCCAGCATATTCCATGTGCTGACCCATTTTCGGGCTGCAACGTATTATGTTGTAGACTTTTCAAATGAGGAGTAAGGTTCATTAGGTCATTGCCGTGAAGCTCAGCTATGCTGTTGGAGTTGATGGACTCACTTTATCTTCCAAGCCTTCCGCTGTTATCGTATTAGATGGCCTTAAGCCATATTTATTGTAATAAGTTCTCTATGGAGACATTCGATGTAATAAGTGTGTGATTGCTAATCTGCTATAAATCCTCAAGTACTGTGTGTCAGCATTACCAATCCAGGGATGACACTGAAGCACAGAGACTTCACCGTTTGAGGTCGGGTCGCTATAAGATGGTATCAGAGCGCACGCTGAGTGTAGGACACGACCACTAAGCTAAAAGCCATAGATCACTATTCTCTTCTCATTGCTGACTCCTCTCCATTTTCCACTCTTTAGGATGGCAGATGCAAGAAACAAGTTTCCACAACCGGATGAAGAAGCACCTTTTGGACGACACCTGAAGGAAGTCACTATGTACCTGAACATACAAATACCAAGCTTCACCGGAACTTACAATGCCACTTTACCAGAAGACGAGCAATGGATGATTCAAGTTCAAGTTCCAGGAAGAACCTTCACGCCAGTCACTAAACCCATAGAGTTTTCCTTTGATGCACCAACCTGGAGTCTAGGAAAGAGTATGGCAGCTCACATCACCATGGGACGCATTGGAGAAGTTTACCACAAGGAGCTTAAGGATACTATCTATCAGATTTGTGGGTGCTAGATCAGCAATGGGAGATGATCAACACCAGGAAGGATAGATCAATTGCAGCTTTCATCCAGGAACTAAACCAGCACATTTGACGCCAGGAGAATCAGATGTGCGCAGGCATGATAGATCTGAAGAATGCAATGACTAGGATCACGAAACTGGAGGAAGAACTCGAGGCTACACGTGAAGATTATGAGGAGGAAATCGTCATACTAGTGGAGAAGAATGACGATCTAGAAAGGAAGCTAGGAGTATTCCTGGGAGACCCCGCACCAGGAGGAGAAGACGAAGAACCCAAGGAGATTCGCCCGGAGGACTACATCATCATCGACGACACCTCCCACCTTAGCAATGATGACTTTGAAGACGAAGCTGGAGCAGATATCATGGAGTCTTCAACTAAGGAATATTTTTAGTAGACCACCACATCAGTAGTAGTACTCCACCATGTAAATAGAGTAGTCCGAGCACTTTTACGATAGTTCTAGACCGATTGTATGCCTTGCTTGATTGATTGAGTGAAATGATTGTGTTTGTCTCATGTGCATATGGGTAGTGCTTTCTCATTAGACCTCATTCTATTCTAATCTCTCCCCTCTAAACCCATCAGATGCCTCCGAGACGTGACCCCGGATTTGCTTTCCCACCGGAGCTCACTCTGTTGATCCAGCAACAGAATACCCTGATGTAGTTGTTAGTTCAGAAACAAGGCAACAACACAACAACAATCTACCACCACCACCAATTGACAACTTAGCCTGTTTTCTGAGGTTGTAGCCGCCGGTGTTTTCCAGTAGCACCGAGCCTATAGTAGCAGATGATTGGATCCGCAGGATTGGAAGGGAGTTAACCACTGCAGGATGTACCGATGCTGAGAAGGTGCGTTTTGCCGCACATCAGTTGGATTTACCAGCAGCCTCATGGTGGGAGAATTACACTGTCACCTACCCTATAGCCACGGTGACATGGGACCAATTTCAGCAAGCCTTCCGTACATCCCATGTTTCAACTGGAGCCATGAATTTGAAGAAGCGTGAGTTTCACAACTTACGCCAGGGGAACCGTATTGTGGCTCAGTACGCGGATGAGTTTAGCAAGTTATCTCGCTATTCCCCTGATGATATGGCCACAGATGCCGCAAAGCAGGAGGAGTTTATGGAAGGGCTGAATGATGAGATGAGCATGCAGTTGATGGTGGCAACATTCACCAACTACCAGGAGTTGGTAGATAAGGCTCTTATGATTGAAGGGAAGCAGCATCAGATTGAGAGCCGTAAGAGGAAGTATGGACAAGGGAGGTATAACTCAGGAGCTCAGCAGAAGCCTCGCCTAACCCCGAACTCGGGAGGACTTGTTCATAACCATGGAGGCCACACCCATAATGGAGGAAGTAACCATAATCATACTGGCCCAAGGAATGGGAATAGGAATGGAACAAGCAACAATCAGAACCGCCCCAATCCAGCCACACCCACCAAGAGAGATCTAAGCCACGTTACTTGTTTCAAGTGCAGGAAGACTGGACACTATGCCACGGAGTGCCCTGAAGGGAAGAATGGAAACGGAAATGGGAGCGCTAGAAAGAAGCCCAATCCATTCAACAAAGGACAAGTGAACCACGTTAACATGGAGGAGGTTGAAGAGCAGCCAGACGCGGTTATAGGTAAGTTTTTGGTTAAGTCATTTACCGCTCTTGTTCTTTTTGATACTGGTGCATCGCATTCATACATATCAAGGGAATTCATGGATAAGTTTAAACTACCGACCCAAACCCTTAGGGCCCCTTTGTTAGTAAGCTCACCTGGAGCAGAGTATATGGCTAGTCGATGGTGTGACCAGATACCCTTACCCATTGGTAGCCATGTTTTTCCGTCCGACCTAATTATCTTGGAGTCACAAGGATTGGGTGTGATATTAGGAATGGACTGGATGTCAAAGTATGGAGGAAGAATTGACTGTGTTAGTAAGTCAATTTGTCTCATCACCCTATTAGATGCATGCGAATGATCTAGAGGAGATTAAGAAACAGATCAAGGAGTTATTGGAAAAAGGATTACATTTGACGGAGTTCATCACCATGGGGAGCCCCAGTGCTTTTGGTTTAGAAGAAGGATAAATCCCTAAGGATGGTTGTTGATTATCGGGCATTGAATGAAGTGACGATCAAGAACAAGTACCCATTTCTGATGATCAACGATCTGTTTGACCAGTTGCAAGGAGCTAAGGTGTTTTCGAAGATCGATCTGCGATCAGGATATCATCGGTTGAAGACACGAGAGAAAGATATACCAAAGACAACATTCACCACACGGTATGGGTTATACGAATTCCGTGGACATGTTATATCAGGAGAAGGTATAGCAGTAGACCCCACCAAGGTTCAGTCAGTCACTGAATGGTTGGCACCCACTTTAGTTAGCAAGATCCGCGGTTTTCTTGGACTCGCAGGATACTATCGGAGATTCATTGAGAATTTTTCCAAGATCGCGAAGCTAATGACAGAATTGTTGAAGAAGGATACCAAGTTTAAATGGACGGAACATTGCGAGGCAAGTTTCCAGGAGCTGAAGAAACGTTTGACTACAGCCCCAGTGCTGACACTACCAGATATACGTAAGGATTTCCAAGTGTATTGCGACGCCTCTCGCTTAGGATTTGGAAGTGTGCTTATGCAGGACGGAAGAGTTGTTTTGTATGCCTCGCGACAACTGAAATCGCACGAGTTGAATTATGCCACGCATGATTTGGAGTTAGCAGTCATAGTGCATGCGTTGAAGACTTGGAGGCATTACCTTATTGGAAACCATTGTGATGTGTACACAGATCATAAGAGTTTGAAGAACATCTTCACCCAGAAGGAAATGTACCTTAGGCAGAGAAGATGGTTGGAGCTTATAAAGGATTATGACATGAAGCTGCACTATGATCCCGGAAAGGCCAATGTCGCAGCAGACGCTTCAAGCCGGAAGAGTTATGCTAATACCCTAGAAAGCATGGGATTGCCGAAGGAGTTAGCAGAGGATCTCCGGGAACTTCGTTTGGAGATTGTTCCTAGAGGTTTTGTTGCAACAATGGAGGTTCACTCAACATTGTTAGGAAAGATTCAAGAAGCTCAGAAGGATTACAAAGAGATTGCCGAGATAAAAGAGAAAACGAGCGAAGGAAAGGCCAAAGGTTTTCATGAGGATGAGCATGACACCTGATGGTTTGAGGACCGTGTCTATGTGCCCAATAACACAGAGATCGGGAAGTTAATACTTCAGGAGGCTCATGACTCACCATACTCGATACACCCCGGAAACACCAAGATGTATTTGGATTTGAAGGAACGTCTCTGGTGGACAGGGATGAAGAAGGATATCGCCGAGTATGTAGCCGTATGTGATGTGTGTCAGAGAGTGAAGGCAGAGCATCAAAAGCCAGCAGGATTGCTACAGCCTATGTCGATACCCGAATGGAAGTCGGATAAACTTGGCATGGATTTTATCACCGGATTGCCCAGGACCAAATTAGGTTATGATTCTATATGGGTAGTAGTTGATCGCTTGACCAAAGTGGCACACTTTATCCAGTGAAAACAACTTATACTAGTGCAAAGTTGGCCAAGATATATATGACCAGGATCATATGTCTGCATGGAGTTTCAAGGACCATCGTATCTGATAGAGGGACACAGTTTACCTCAAAGTTTTGGCATCAATTACACCAGACCTTGGGAATGAGATTGGAGTTTAGTACATCATTTCACCCGCAAACGGATGGACAGACCGAGAGAGTCAACCAGATTATGGAGGACATGTTGAGAGCCTGTGCGCTAGATTATGGATCTAGTTGGGATGACAATTTGCCTTACGCAGAGTTCTCATACAACAATAGTTACCAAGCTAGTTTGAAGATGGCACTATTCGAAGCCCTGTATGGACGAAGGTGCAGAACACTGTTAATGTGGGATGAAGTTGGAGACCGACAGTTGTTTGGACCAGACTTGATCAAAGAGTCTGAGGAGAAAGTCAAACTGATTCGAGATAGACTGAAGATAGCTCAGTCCAGACAGAAGAGTTATGCAGATTCAAAACGCAAGGAGGTAACCTATGAAATTGGAGATAGAGCATATCTGCGAGTATCACCTTTGCGAGGAGTGAAACGTTTTGGAATTAAGGGAAAGTTAGCCCCGAGATTTGTAGGACCGTATCGTGTTTTGGAACGGATGGGAGAAGTTGCCTACAAGTTGGAGTTACCTGAAGGACTGTCAGGAGTTCACAATGTGTTTCACATTTCCCAGTTGAAGAAGTGCCATGCTGAGATGACTGATATACCGCTAAGAGACACTGTACCCTTGGAGGCGATTCAGTTGGACAATGACTTGACTTATGAGGAGAAGCTAGTCAAGATTTTGGAGTTTGCCAGTCGAGTCACCCACAGCAAGGTTATTAAGTTTTGCAAGGTTCAATGGAGCCACCATACCGAGGATGAAGCCACATGGAAATGAGAGGATGATCTTCGCAAAGACCACCCACACCTATTTTCTAGCCAACCCGAATCTCGAGGGCGAGATTCATCTTAAGGGGGGTAGGTTTGTAACATCCCAAATTTTCAATTTGGAATGTTACGCATTAGATCATCATTGCATATCATATTTTATTGCTTTTTTGTTGATCCTAGAAATTCTAAGCAACTCAAAGGACCGACCGAGAGAGTTGGGGATTTCGTTATTTTCATATTTGAGCTTTTCTCGAATTATGTAAAGAGGATCGCTTCATTTTAAATTTATTTCTCTGGAATATTTCTTTTATAAAAAAAATAAAAGAGAGAGGATAAAATGACTTCCTCAAAATAAAGAAATATCAGATATTTAATATTAAAATCAAATAAGTTCTTTATTCGTAGTTTCATTGCTATTTTATTTGAATTAGGAAAAATATGTGTTTTTCAAAATTGCATTTTAGGCCCAAATAAATGTTCACCTTGTCCAGCTTAATTTTAGAGGACGGGGAAAATTTATATCGGGATTTTTAGAGTCCGTTTAGTTTTCTCTTTCTTTCTTTTTCTGCATGTTCGAATTGTTTTAAA
>NC_057800.1:400402088-400410264 GCF_018294505.1 Triticum aestivum | reverse complement strand
AGCTGCCGCCGCCTCACCGCCCGCCGGAGCCGCACGCTGCCGCCGCTGTCGGTAACCGTCGCCGCCGCCGTCGGTTTTCTATGGAAAAACCGATCGGTTTTTTTAGGACCCGTGATTTTATTTTATTTTTTCTTAGTAGATTGGATTTTTTGGGTTTAGTTATTTAGCGGACGTTTGTCCATACGTTTGTTTTTACGAACGGTTTTCACCGTTTGTCCGCTCGTTCGTTAGCCTGTTCGTCAGCTTTCTTTAATCGGATTTTATTCGCGATTATTTCTGATCACGATTTCTGATCTGATTTTCGTTCTAGTTTATCTTTTCACTCGTTTGTCGGAATCAGGCGATTCAAGCACCTAGATCTTCGTCTCAAGACCCTCTTTTCGTTTAACCAACTTGAACAAGCTTTTGTTACTGTAAAATTTGACCTAGGTCCAGATTAGTAAATGGATCTTGTTTCTTATGCCGTTTGAGTTTCGTTGCTCCGTTTGATTTGATTATTTTGCAAACCGGAGTTCTTAAGTTGAACTTTCTGGTTAGATCTTCTTATTTGAATTTTACCCGTGTTTATTTTCTTGAGTGCTTATGTATGCTATTGTTTGTTTGCGATAGAATTCTCGGAGTGTGAAGCGTGTTATTTGGAGTCTCTAGGTTACGCGGATCGTCAGCAAGGCAAGTAACACTTTGATCATACCCATTTATCACCCAGTGTTTATGCATTAGTTCCAATCCCCAAACATTGCATGGTTAGGATGTTATTAACATGTGGGTTGGGAAGTAGTTGATGAGGTAGAACCAATTGCCCTGTTATATTCAAACCCTTGGGAGTTACTTGTACGTGTTGCTTATATTGCTATGCTACGCTCGTAGACGTGGTTTGGGTGAGTGAAATCCATGACAGATGTGAGATTGTTAATTAATGTTTCAGTTTAAGGTGGCAACTTAAATACACATCTGGGTGGATTGAGGCACCTGGAGTACCCAGTGTTGCTTGTATTTTTGGAAATCCCGGAGTACCCGTGTGATCTTCCTATGGACCGCCACCCAGGCTCAAAGGGAACTGAGATTATTCATGCTAGAAACTTCCGTGTGTAGCCACAAGCTATTATGGGCTCTAGCATAGTTAAGTAAGTTAAGTGAAGCTCTTGAAGAGGTGGATCAACAGGTAGTGGGTTGTAGGTTTGGTATGGTCTGCCTGGAATAGAGAGTTAATGTTTCTGAAAGACTGTGTCTCGGTCATCCGTTTCTCAAACACCATGTAGTGCGAGAAATTCAACGGAGGCGATCGAGTCTTGTGGGGAAAAGTGCGCAAACCTCTGTACAAACTAATCATGGTTAGCCGTGTCCCCGGTTCTGGACATCTTGAGTATCTAGTACTTGGAGTATCTTAAGTATCTCAACACTCTTAAATTAATATTGTTGGGTTGATAATTACCTTAATTGGGATTGAGTTGGAGGAACCTTCTCAATGATGTTTCAACTACCATGATAGTTAAATTAAAATCTATTCCTTTGTTGTAGGGAAAAACTGGCTTTACGCAAAACTATAACCATAGAGCTTTCCACCAGCCAAATATGCATGTGGAGATAGCATTATTCTGTTCTTTTGCTCTACTGTGTTACTTTGCCAGCATATTCCATGTGCTGACCCATTTTCGGGCTGCAACGTATTATGTTGCAGACTTTTCAAACGATGAGTAAGGTTCATTAGGTCATTGCCGTGCAGCTCAGCTTTGCCGTTGGAGTTGAGGGACTCACTTTATCTTCCAAGCCTTCCACTATTATCGTATTAGATGGCCTTAAGCCATATTTATTGAAATAAGTTCTCTATGGAGACATTCGAAGTAATAAGTGTGTGATTGCTACTCTGCTATAAATCTCGAGTACTGTGTGTGTCAGCATTACGGATCCAGGGATGACACTGAAGCACAGAGACTTGACCGTTTGAGGTCGGGTCGCTACATAAAGGCTTTTGGAGAAGCCTGTATTTACAAGAAACTAAGTGGGCGCTCCATAGCATTTCTGATCTTATATGTAGATGACATATTGTTGATCGGAAATGATACTGAATTTCTGAATAGCATAAAAGGATACTTGAAAAAGAATTTTTTAATGAAAGACCTCAGTGAAGCTTCTTATATATTGGGCATCAAGATCTACACAGATAGATCAAGATGCTTAATTAGACTTTCACAAAGCACATACCTTGATAAAGTTTTGAAGAAGTTCAAAATGGATCAGGCGAAGAAAGGGTTCTTGCCTGTATTACAAGGTGTGAAGTTGAGTCAGACTGAATGCCCGACCACTGCAGAAGATAGAGAGAAAATGAAAGGTGTTCCCTATGCTTCAGCCATAGGCTACGTGGGGGGGGGGGGTTCAGTTCAGGGCAGCGGTGGATGGATCCAGCTAACGGAGTGGAGCTCCATGCTTCGGGTGCCATGGACGAGCTCCCTGCATCGCTCCTATTAATCCAAGATAGAGAGAGGGCTGGAGAGATTAGGGAGAGCGAGGAATAAAAGAGAGAGGGGAGGAAGAAGGAGAGTGGAACAGCCCGGGGCTCCTGCTGGTGCTCACTGGCGGCAAGGTTCGCTGGTGGCGGCAGGATCGCGAGGTGGAGGAGCGCTGAGGCTGAGGGGGGTTTGGGACTGCAGGGTCTAGCGGGGATGGACGAACAGGAGGCACGGGAGCTCTCGGCTCCATGGAGGTGCGGACGGAGAAAAGGAGTGGCGCTGGTCTCTGATGACTGCTGCCGCTTGCGGCGGTGCTCGAGACAAGCCCTCGGGCATGAGGTTGTGTAGCAGGAGGGAGGAGGTTGCGGCTCTCTGTTGCGGGGACGGGCGGCTGGATGGATCTCAGAGGGCTCGAGGTTGTCTCGATGGAGGATTCGAGGGAGAGTGGGTGGCGGCTGGAGGTTGGGCAGCACGGATCCCCAAGAAGATAGTGGCGGCGGCGGACACGGAATGGGTGGGACGTAATCCTAGATTCTAGGGTTTCTCCGATTATATAGCAGGTGAAAAATGGTTAGGTGCATTTTGGTCCCTCCGGTCGTAATCGGACGGACGGGGAAAATAGGCAAGGGAGTCCAACGAGAAACCGATGATGATTTCGGGATGTTTGGGGATGATCCAAAACCAACGGTCACGACTGCTCGGGTCGGGTTCGGGATAGCTTCGGACGTGCACTCGAGGGGGTCATGTTTTCAAAACTAACAACGGAAGGAATGGGGAGAACCCGGACGGATGCAAGTTTTGAAAACATGATGATGCAATGCACATGATGACATGACAAGATGCAACATGCAAGTGAATGACATGTCAAATGACGGTGCATAACTGGAAGACACCTGGCGCAACGGTCTTGGGGCGTTACAACACTCCACCACTACAAGAGGATCTCGTCCCGACATCTAGGATGGCACCAGGGAGAAATGGAAGAGGAAGAGGTAAAACAAAGTTGCTTCTTGGACAAACGAGTGAAACCAAAGAACCTTGAGAGGTTAAACAATTTGAAAGAAAGGATACAACAAAGATGAACAAAGTTGAAAACACTCTGTTAGAAAAGAGGAACAAGGAACATTACTAGAACCTTGTAGGTTAAAAGACATAAGAAAAAGGGTTACAATGAACAAAAAGTACATTCAAGCACTCCGGTAGAAATGAGATGTCCAAGGAACGATAAAGATCAATTACGACAACACTTGACATCGAAGCAACTCGAATACCACAACTCCAAAACAAAACAAAGCATTGTCATAGGAGATAAGCCGGAAACAAACATATGATAGATCCCATATCGTATCATGTGTCTATCGGAAAGATATTCTAGGAGCTACTTGAATTCAGGTATCATGTATGCAATGCTGTGTACCAGACCTGATATGTGCCTTGCTATAAGTTTAGCAGGGAGGTAGCAAAGTAATCCCGGAGTGGATCACTGGACAACGGTCATGAACATCCTGAAATACCTGAAAAGGACAAAGGATAAGTTTCTCGTATATGGAGGTGACAAAGAGCTCGTCGTAAATGGTTATGTCGATGCAAGCTTTGACACTGATCCAGATGACTCGAAGTCACAAACCAGATACATGTTTTCATTAAATGGTGGAGCTGTCAGTTGGTGCAGTTCCAAGCAGACCATCGTGGCGGGATCTACGTGTGAAGCGGAATACATAGCTGCTTCGGAAGCAGCAAATGAAGGAGTCTGGATGAAGGAGTTCATATCTGATCTAGGTGTCATACCTAGTGCATCGGGTCCAATGAAAATCTTTTGTGACAATACTGGTGCAATTGCCTTGGCAAAGTAATCCAGATTTCACAAGAGAACCAAGCACATCAAGAGATGCTTCAATTCCATCCGCGATCAGTCTAGGAGGGAGACATAGAGATTTGGAAGATACATACGGATCTGAGTGTTGCAGACCCATTGACTAAGCCTCTCTCACGAGCAAAACATGATCAGCACCAAGACTCCATGGGTGTTAGAATCATTACAATGCAATCTAGATTATTGATTCTAGTGCAAGTGGGAGACTGAAGGAAATATGTCCCAGAGGAAATAATAAAGTTGTTATTTATATTTCCTTATATCATGATAAATGTTTATTATTCATGCTAGAATTGTATTGACCGGAAACTTAGTACATGTGTGAATACATAGACAAACAGAGTGTCACTAATTTGCCTCTACTTGACTAGCCCATTGAATCAATGATGGTTATGTTTCCTAACCATAGACATGAGTTGTCAATTGATTAACGGGATCACATCATTAGAAAATGATGTGATTGACTTGACCCATCTGTTAGCTTAGCAAAATGATCATTTAGTTTGTTGCTTTTGCTTTCTCCATAACTATACATGTTCCTATGACTATGAGATCATGCAACTCCCAAATACCAGAGGAACACTTTGTGTGCTACCAAACATCAGAACGTAACTGGGTGATTATAAAGGTGCTCTACAGGTGTCTCCAATGGTGTTTGTTGAGTTGGCATGGATCGAGATTAGGATTTGTCACTCTGATTGTCAGAGACGTATCTGTGGGCCCTCTCGGTAATGCACATCACTATAAGCCTTGCAAGCAATGTGACTAATGAGTTAGTAACGGGATATTGCATTACGGAATGATTAAAGAGAATTGCCGGTAACAAGATTGATCTAGGTATTGAGATAACGACGATCAAATCTCGGGCAAGTAACATCCGATGACAAAGGGAACAACGTATACCGTTATGCAGTTTGACCGATAAAGATCTTCGTAGGATATGTAGGAAATAATATGAGCATCCAGGTTCCGCTATTGGTTATTGACCGGAGATGAGTCTCGGTCATGTCTACATAGTTCTCGAACCCGTAGGGTCCGCACGCTTACGTTCGGTGATGATCGGTATTACGAGTTTATGTGTTTTAATGTACCAAAGGTAGTTCGGAGTCCCGGATTTGATCACGGACAAGACGAGGAGTCTCGAAAAGGTCGAGGCATAAAGATCGATATATTGGAAACCTATATTTGGACATCGGAATGGTTCCGAGTGGTTCGCGCATTTTTTGGAGTACTGGGAGGTTACCGGAACCCCCCGGGGAGTATATGGGCCTTTTGGGCCTTAGTGGAATAGAGGAGAGGGAAGGGAAAAGGGAGGCGCGCCTCCAAGCCCAATCTGAATTGGGAGGGGGGCCGACCCCCTTTCCTTCCTCCCTCTCTCCTCCTTCCTTCCTCTCCTACTCCTACTTCTACTAGGAAATGGGGGAATCCTACTCCCGGACACACAAGTTGATCAGTTGATCTTTTAGCCGTGTGCGGTGCCCCCCTCCACCATAATCCACCTCGGTTATATCATAGCGGTGCTTAGGTGAAGCCCTGTTCCGGTAGCAACATCATCACCGTCATCACGTCATCGTGCTGACGAAACTCTCCCATGAAGCTCTACTAGATCGTGAGTTTGCGGGACGTCACCGAGCTGAACATGTGTAGATCACGGAGGTGTCGTACCTTTGGTGCTAGATCGGTCAATCATGAAGATGTATGACTACATCAATCGTGTTGTCATAACGCTTACGCTTATGGTCTACGAGGGTACATAGACGATACTCTCCCCTCTCGTTGCTATGCATCACCATGATATTGCGTGTGCGTAGGAAAATTTTGAAATTACTGCGTTCCCCAACAAAAAATAGTTTGGAACCCACGGAAATATGCGAAATTTCGTTTAAATTTTTAACCCTTGCTCTGGCCAGCAAAAATGGGACTTTAATAAATTGCATAAGAAGTTGCAATGAGCTATATATAAATTATTAAAAAATACGGAATGGTCTGACTTGTGGGCCTATTGAGTTTACTTATTATATACATCATAGCATAGGCATAGCAAAAGAGCGAGCATCTAGCAAAGCAAAGATAGAAGTGATTTCGAGGGTATGATCATCTTGCCTACAAAGTTGTCAGAGTTGACTGGATCCTCGAAAGCAAACTCAACAGGCTCCTCGTTAGCGAACTCGTCTCTCGGCTCTACCCACACAAGACAAACAAGCAAAAGGAACACAATCAACCACATGAAAGCTCAAACAACATGATGCAAACATGGTATGCTATGCGGGATGCGATATGTGATGCATATGCAAGATTTTATAAGGAATGAATGAACCTGGCCTCAACTTGGAAATCCAAGAGTGCCACTGGAAAGGTGAGGTGATTTCGGTTGAAATCGATATAAAGAACGCCGGAATCGGATGCACGGTTTGGAAATGGCAAGCAAAACGAATATGGCACCGGTCTGCGATAAACAGCAAGTAGCCATCTAAATGCATCAAGATAATTATGCTACAACACTCAAACATGGCAGCGAAGTACATGGCAGGGATCCACTCATAAAGCTTCACAAAAGATGAACACTGAGCTACGGCTAATTCATCCATTAACAGGTTCAAACAAGCATGGCAAAAGTGCAATTGGTAAACAGGTTTCAGACTTCGTGAAATTAACACAAGCGTGGAATTTCAGATCAGGTAGCACACTTTGAAGCATGAAAACTAGATGCTACAGGAACTTAACATGGCAAAGCACAGCATGGCATGGAGCTACTCAAAGATCTTAACAAAAGTCCCTTAGTGACCTTGAGCCAAAAGTGATCAGGAAATACAATTGCAAGCATGTGAACATGGCAAAAACATAATCAGATCTCAGACTTAGAGAAAAACTGGAACATGCAATTATCTTAACGAGTAGGCATGTTCACGAGCTCGATGCACTCACTACAGAGCAAGGCATGGCAATCTAAGCATACACCCATCAAGAATACATGTTATATAAGCTAGACATAGCAAGAACAACAACATAGCATGCACGGATCAACTACAACATCCTCGGCAAAATCGCTAACAAGTAGACGATTGCCCAGATTCACGAAATAGCAAAAGTAGAGCTCAATTGACTCAAGCTAGGTTGCTCCATAATTCCAAACAAAGACATGGATGGATGGAGCACTACAAGATTAACAAATCATCCTTACTGATCATCCTCAAAAGAGGCACGGATCACTAGGAAATAACATGAACATATGGCATATTGATAAGAACAGATCAAGGACTTAGTGAAATTGCTAAGTCCCTGAAATCAGCATTAACGAATGCACCACTTTGCAAGCTTGTGCTAGTCACCACAAATATCACAAATATACATGGATAGCACCTCTGGAAAGATGGCAAAGCATATAACAAAACTCATGTAGAGCTCAGGGGCATATCATGCACACAATAATCATGGCAAAAATGATAAATAGCTATTTGGTGCAGCAGATCTGACAATTAACTCAAATAACACTCTTCCAACAGCATTTCGGGCATCAATATGAGCTCAAATGAAAATGATGTAATGAGATGAAATGATGTGGTCTCTGATACGAACATTTTGATATGCTACACGCCCAAAACGGATCTATGGATGAGGAGATATAGCATGATGAACATGGCAATATAATCTTCAAACTTAGGAAAAAATGAAGTCAACCTCTCTCAGATCTAGGGTTCTACGCCGGCGCACGAACCGAGGCAGAATCCGGCGAGGTGGTGGCTGCTCCGGTGAGGGAAGGCGAGGGGGAGGCCGGGGAAGGGCGGATCCGGCCCTTCCTCGTCTAGATCCGGCGAGGGGCGCGGCTCCGGCCACCGGGGCGGTGAGGGGGGCGCGG
>NC_057800.1:400392505-400401739 GCF_018294505.1 Triticum aestivum | reverse complement strand
AGGCGGCGGGGAATGGCGATGTGGCGGCGGCGGGCGAAGCCGGGCGGCGGGCCGCACAGCCGGGCGCGGGAGCCAGGCGGCGGCGGGCGCGCGGGCCGGGAAGGGCCCCGCGGGGCCTGGCGGGCCGGCGGCGGAGAGGGCGGCGATGTGGGCGCTTGGGACACGCGGCAAGCCCCGGTTGGTGGGGGCGAACGGCGGACGTGTCCGGCGGCCAGCGACGTGCCCGGCCGCGCGGAGGAGTGGATCTAGGGTTTAGGGGGGGAGGGGAGACCCGTGAATTTCGAAGGAGGACCTATATATAGGCGTAGAGGGACCTAGCAGTGTCCAAATGAGGTGCGGTTTTCGGCCACGCGATCGTGATCGAACGCTCTAGATGATGGAGAGGGTTTTGGTAGGTTTTGGGCCAAAATGGAAGGGTGTTGGGCTGCAACACACACGAGGCCTTCTCGGTCCCTCGGTTAACCGTCCGAGCATCAAACGAAGTCCAAATGGTACGAAACTTGACAGGCGGTCTACCGGTAGTAAACCAAGGCCGCTTGGGAAGTCTCGGTCCAATCCGGAATTGTTTAATACCCACAGACGAAAAGAAGGTAGACAAGACCACCGGAGGAGATAGGAGCGCCGGAATGCAAAACGGACAACGGGGAAAATGCTCGGATGCATGAGACAAACACGTATGCAAATGCAATGCACATGATGACATGATATGATATGCATGACAACAACAACAACACACGGAGACAAAAACCCAAACCCGAGAAAATAAAATAACTTAGCACCGGAAACGACAAGAGTTGGAGTACATATTGGGTACATTACATCCGGGGTGTTACAACACTCCACCACTACGAAAGGATCTCGCCCCGAGATCTAGGACTGGAAGAACGCCGGGTACTCAGAACGGAGGTGATCCTCGCGTTCCCTGGTGGCTTCACGGTCGGAATGGTGTGACCACTTGACTTTGGGGAATTTGATTGACTTATTGCGAGTCTTGCGTTCAGTCCCTTCAAGAATAGCAACGGGGTGCTCACGATAAGAGAGATCTTCTTGGAGCTCGATGTCTTTGAAGTTGACGGTGCGGTCAGGAGTCTTGAAGCACTTGCGGAGCTGAGAGACATGGAACACGTCGTGCACATTTGCAAAGTTTGAAGGAAGCTCGAGTTGATAGGCGAGATCGCCTCTCTTGCTGACGATCTTGAAAGGACCCACGTATCTAGGGGCAAGCTTCCATTTGATACCAAAGAGACGAGTACCTTTCATTGGAGAGATGCGGAGGTACACATGATCTCCGATCTCAAAAGCCAAATCACAGTGCTTACTACCATAGTAGCTCTTCTGGCACGATTGCGCTGCTTTGAGGTTATCTCGAATGACTTTACACATTTCCTCTGCCTCTGTGATTAAGTCATTTCCCAAAAGTTGACGTTCACCGGTTTCTGACCAGTTGAGAGGGGTACGGCACTTCCTGCCATACAGAATTTTGAATGGGGCCTTGCCCGAACTGGCTTGAAAACTGTTGTTGTAGGAGAATTCAGCATATGAAAGACAATCTTCCCACTTCATGCCGAAAGATAACACACAAGCCCTGAGCATATCTTCAAGAATCTGATTGACATGCTCGACTTGACCTCTAGTCTGAGGATGGAAAGCTGTTCTGAAGCGGATGTTGGTGCCCATGTCCTTCTGAAAAGACTCCCAAAACATGGAGGTAAAGATGCTACCACGGTCTGAAGAGATCACCTGTGGAATATCGTGCAGCGAGACAATCCGAGAGGTATACAGCTCCGCCAATTAAGCTGCAGTGATAGACCCTTTGATAGGCAGAAAGTGAGCCACTTTAGTGAGTTTGTCGATGACAATGAATATAGCATCATTGCCATGCTTGGACTTTGGAAACCCAGTCACGAAGTCCATATCAATGTGGTCAAACTTCCATTCTAGAATGGCAAGAGGTTGGAGGAGACCATCTGGCCTTTGGTGTTCTGCCTTCACTCTTCTGCAGACATCACATTCATTCACGAACTGAGCAATCTCGTGCTTCATTCGAGTCCACCAATAAGCCTGCTTGAGGTCCTGATACATCTTCATACTCCCAGGGTGGATGGAGAGGAGTGAATTGTGAGCCTCGTTCATGATTACTTTATGAAGATCACCTTTGGGCACAACAATACGGTCCTCGAAGAAGAGAGTATCCTTGTCATCAAGGCGGTAGCACTTGTACTAGGGTTGGCTCTTGGCAATCCCAATCTTCACCTTCTTCACCATAGCATCAAGAAGTTGAGCCTCGTGAATCTGTTCTTCCAAGGTAGCAAAGACTTGAAGGTTGGCGAGGAAACCTTGAGGAACAACTTACAGATTAAGTTTGCGGAAAGCTTCACAAAGCTCGGGTTGATAAGGCTTGAGAATCAGACTGTTGCAGTACGCTTTCCTGCTCAATGCGTCAGCAATCACATTGGCCTTGCCTGGAGTATACTCGATACTTGGATTATACTCTTGAATCATTTCGACCCAGCGAGTCTGCCTGAGGTTGAGATTAGGCTGAGTGAAGATGTACTTGAGACTCTTGTGGTCAGTGAAGATGTCCACTTTTCTTCCCAATAAGAGATGTCTCCAAGTCAAAAGAGCATGCACAACTGCCACCAACTCGAGGTCACGAGTGGGGTAGTTCTTCTCATTGGGCTTCAACTGGCGAGAGGTATAAGCCACAACTTTCTTCTCTTGCATCAACACTGCACCAAGACCTTGAAGAGAGGCATCGCAGAAGACCTTGAATGGTTTGGATTCATCAGGAGGAGTCAGAACTGGAGCAGTGACCAATTTCTCTTTCAAAGTGTTGAAAACGATGTCACATTCTGGAGACCAAACGTACTTGATGTGCTTCTGGAGAAGGTTTGAAAGAGGCTTCACTATCTTAGAAAAGTTCTCAACGAACCTTCGACAATAGCTTGCGAGACCGAGGAAGCTACGGAGCTGCTTCACGTTCTGAGGTGGTTCCCAATGCACAATTGCAGACACCTTCTCAGGATTCACCGCAATGCCCTTGGCAGAAATGATATGCCCAAGATAAAGAACCTCATCGAGCCAAAACTCGCACTTTGAGAACTTGGCGTAGAACTAGTGTTCCCTGAGCTTATCGAGCACCAAACGTAAGTGCTTGGCATGATCTACCTTGTTCTTCGAAAAGACCAGAATGTCGTCGAGATAGACCAAAACGAAGTCATTTGTGTAGGCGTTGAAGATGAAGTTCATCATGCGAGAGAAACTCGGAGGAGCGTTGACGAGGCCAAAAGACATGACAGTGTATTCATATGAACCATAGCTTGTCCTGAAAGCCGTCTTGGGAATATCTTGCTCACGGATCCGAATCTGGTGATAACCCATACAGAGATCAAGCTTGGAGAATACTTGGGCACCTTTGAGTTGTTCGAACAGCTCGTTGATGTTGGGAAGTGGGTATTTATTCTTGATAGTCTTCTTGTTCAATGGACGATAGTCAACACAAAGTCGGTCCGTTCCATCCTTCTTCTTCACAAAAAGAACTCCACAACCCCACAGAGAAGAACTAGGTCGGATGAGACCCATTCATTCTTGAATATCGAGTTGTTTCTTCAGCTCCTTCAATTCTTCAGGTCCGAGCTTGTAGGGACGCTTGCAAACCGGTTCCATGCCAGGCTCAAGATCGATGACGAATTCAACTGGCCGGCGCGGAGGCATTCCTGGAAGCTCTTCTGGAAAGACGTCTTGATATTCGCAAACGACTGGAATTTGCGAGATGGCATCCAGTTCACCCTTCTCATTGAGAGAAAACAGACGGATTGTATTATCCCGAGCAGCAAAGACAATTACATCCTCAGACGAATGAGTCAATTGAATCTGCCTGGCTGCACAATCAAGCTGAGCCTTGTTCTTAGAAAGCCAATCCATCCAGAGAATAAGATCAATATCCGACTTACCAAGGACCATTGGAGAAGCCAGGAACTTGAAATCACCCATCATGATAGAAATATCTGGAATCTCGTGGTTAGCGAGCAGACATTTACCCGGAGAGACAACTGCTAACGGTTTATGCATAACTTGGGAAGACAACTCATGCTTAGATGCAAAAGGTTTCGAGATGAAACAATGCGATGCACCAGTGTCAAAACGTACTTTTGCAGGAACATCGTTAACAGGAAGGTTACCCATGATGACATCTGACGAGTCCTCTGCCTGAGCTGCATTCATCATATTGACCTTGGCGTGCTTGGGGTTATGCTTGACCATAGCTGTACTTGCCGATCTCACAGGAGGAGGAGGAGGGAGATGCCTCTGGTTGAAGCATTTGTTGGCATAGTGACCCTTCTGTTGGCACTTGTTGAACATGACCTCTAAAAGCGGATGGTGATACGGAGCACTCGATCTTGGAGCTTGAGACGCAGTCTTGTTCTGAAAGCCAGGGTTGGGTGGGTGGGAAGATCCACTGCCACCTTTGCTCTTCTGCTAATACGGCTGACGGAACGGAGAAGGTGGAAGCCAATACTTCTGCTGCTTAGCCACTTGAGTAGAGGAAGAAGGAGTAGCATCTCTGACTCGCTTCTTGGAAGCATCACACTTCAGTTGGCAGCCTCTTGCTTCAATGCCATGTTGTAGAACTCATCGTACCTCAAGGGCTCAAAGAGAACAAGAGCTAGCTGGATTTCTTCTCTGAGACCACCCCTGAACTGGTATATCATGCTCTTCTCGTCAGGGACGTTCTGCTTAGCAAAGCGGGTGAGCTTCTGAAACAACTTGTTGTAGTCATAGACAGACATAGAGCCTTGCTTCAGGTTGCGGAATTCCTCATGCTTGCTTTCAACCACGCTCTGAGGAATATGATGAGCTTTGAAGTCTTGACGGAATTCATCCCAGGTAATCACACAGCCTCCTCTGGAATCTTTGTCCTGCTGGAACCATTTTGTAGCTTGGTCTTTGAGTTGGAAGGAAGCGAACTTGACAAAGTCCTCAGGCCTGACGTTACTGCACTCAAAATGCTTGCACAAGTCCACAAGCCAATCGTTAGCATCAGTTGCCTCAACACAATTGCTGAAGGTCTTTGGCTGGTTAGCAAGGAACCGGTTGAGTGTAGTTAAGTGATTCTGATTGTTGCCTTGGTTGCCTTGGTTTGCTTGGTTTGCTTGGTTGTGCTCTTGAAGAATTTGCATGATCAACTGCGTGTTTGCATTGGTAGCGGCCATCACAGCTTGCCATGCCTCTGGAGGAGGTGGTGGTGGTGGCGGATCAGGATTCGGAGTCGTGCGCATTGGAGGAGCCATCCTGAAGAGGTTGACATCCATTAGCACTTTGATAGATAAAATTGAAGCTGAATCAAACGGGTTGAAATTGCAACATATAGTCTTCACATCCGAACAAAATGAACGAATGCATTCCAATTGAAATGGTCACATATCCATAAATTGAGAAGCCACTTAGAATTTAGGTAGAGGAATAAATGAACAAGGTACGGAGCAAGAACGAATACTCGGTAAGAAATCCCAATCTCAAACCAAATATCCGTGGAAGAAAAGCTAGAGCTACAAGAATTCCCACCTATGAAACTCCTGAACCTTTCCGGTTATGCAATCAGGTGTTGGGGATACAGGGGAAGCATAATATCTCACCCAAATCTAGAAAATCCTACATCCAGCTGTACCCATCCTTCAACACATAACCGAGAAAAACTTCGGAAACCATCTACCTCAACCTTCGAAAAGCATCCGTTATACAAGTTATGGCAATACTCCCGAACTCCCGCCCCAGTACTGGGTGGCGTCGAGGTTATCTCACCAACAACTGCATAAAAGAGATTTTCGATGTCGGCGAACTAAACTCGGGTATTCCAGAACTGCAACGATAAAATTGTGACGACAACACCTCGGAGCTCAACTCCCCGGGACACTGCCACAACCCCTAAATGACAGGAGGCACCAAGAACAATGTTCTCGTCACAAATCCATCGGAACGATTCCAAGATACCCGCGTGATCCTAAATTTTTTTTAGTGAAATTTGAGAAGAGAAGAGTCAAAACTCTACGTCAGGATGCCTTACCAGAGCGATGAAGGGACTGGGGAGTAAAAAGAATTCCTAAACTCTCCGATATATATAATTCCTAAATGACTCAAAACATTTTTCTAGACTCAACAACGGCTGCTAAATACGGTCAAGCAGTGGGGGCTCCTAAGGTCGGGGAAGGCTCTGATTACCAACTTGTAACGCCCTCGATGCGGCTATATCTCCCACGTGTCGAAGCACGACTTAGAGGCATAACCGCATTGAAAGCAATGTCGCAAGTAAGGCAATCTTCACAACATCCCATGTAAATAGATAATAAAAGGGAAGGGACATAGTTGGCTTACACTCGCCACGTCACACAAAGTACATAAATAGCATTACATCAACCAATACAATCATGGTCCGACTACGGTACCAAAATAAAAGATCAACCCAACATGCGACACGGTCCCGATCACCCCAACTGGGCACCTCTGCTGATCATCACGGAAAGACACATAGTAACGGCGTGAGTCTTCGTCGAACTCCCACTTGAGCTCAAGCGCATCATCTGGAACGGAGTCATCAGGCCCTGCATCTGGTTTGGAAGTAATCTGTGAGCCACGGGGACTCAGCAATCTCGCACCCTCGCGATCAAGACTATTTAAGCTTATAGGTAAGGCAAGGTAATATGTGGAGCTGTAGCAAGCGACTAGCATATATGGTGGCTAACCTGTTCGCAAAAGAGAGCGAGAAGAGAAGGCAAAGCACGAACGAATAACTAGAGACAGACTACGGCAAGCATTACTCCAACACCGTGTTCACTTCCCGGACTCCGCCGAGAAGATACCATCACGGTTACACGCGGTTGATTCATTTAATTAAGCTAAGGTTCAAGTTATCTACAACCGGACATTAACAAATTCCCATCTGCCCATAACCGCAGGCACGACTTTCGAAAGTTCAAATACCTGCAGGGGAGTCCCAACTTAGCCCATGACAAGCTCTCATGGTCAACGAAGGATATACCTTCTCCCGAGACATTCCGATCAGACTCGGTATCCCGGTTCTACAAGACACTTCGACAAGTTAAAACAAATCCCGCAACACCGCCCGAATGTGCCGACAAATCCCGATAGGAGCTGCACATATCTCGGTCTCAGGGCACACTCAGATTGTCCATACTTCCGGTAGGCCAGCCCATAGTTGCCCCTGGTGGCCACCGGCGGCTGACGAGGTGGACCAACACTCAGAGGAGCACTGGCCCGGGGGGATTTAAAATAAGATGACCCTCGGGCTCCGAAAACCCAAGGGAAAAAGAGGCTAGGTGGCAAATGGTAAAACCAAGGTTGGGCATTGCTGGAGGAGTTTTATTCAAGGCGAACTGTCAAGGGGTTCCCATTATCACCCAACCGCGTAAGGAACGCAAAATCCGGGAACATAACACTGATATGACGGAAACTAGGGTGGCAAGAGTGGAACAAAACACTAGGCAAAAGGCCGAGCCTTCCACCCTTTACCAAGTATATAGATGCATTAAGATAACAAGATAATATAGTGATATCCCAACAAGAAAATAATGTTCCAACAAGGAACGGTCTCCAATCTTCACCTGCAACTAGCAACGCTATAAGAGGGGCTGAGCAAAGCGGTAACATAGCCAATCAACGGTTTGCTGGGACATGGTGGGTTACAGGTTTGACATGGCAATTTGGGAGGCATGATAAGCAAGTGGTAGGCATCGTAGCATAGGCATAGCAAAAGAGCGAGCATCTAGCAAAGCAAAGATAGAAGTGATTTCGAGGGTATGATCATCTTGCCTACAAAGTTGTCAGAGTTGACTGGATCCTCGAAAGCAAACTCAATGGGCTCCTCGTTAGCGAACTCGTCTCCCGGCTCTATCCAAACAAGACAAACAAGCAAAAGGAACACAATCAACCACGTGCAAAGCTCAAACAACATGATGCAAACATGGTATGCTATGCGGGATGCGATATGTGATGCATATGCAAGATTTTATAACGAATGAATGAACCTGGCCTCAACTTGGAAATCCAAGAGTGCCACTAGAAAGGTGAGGTGATTTTGGTTGAAATTGATATAAAGAACGCCGGAATCGGATGCACGGTTTGGAAATGGCAAGCAAAACGAATATGGCACCGGTCTGCGATAAACAGCAAGTAGCCATCTAAATGCATCAAGATAATTGTGCTACAACACTCAAACATGGCAGTGAAGTACATGGTAGGGATCCACTCATAAAGCTTCACAAAAGATGGACACTGAGCTACGGCTAATTCATCCATTAACAGGTTCAAACAAGCATGGCAAAAGTGCAATTGGTAAACAGGTTTCAGACTTTGTGAAATTAACACAAGCGTGGAATTTCATATCAGGTAGCACACTTTGAAGCATGAAAACTAGATGCTACAGGAACTTAACATGGCAAAGCAAAGAATGGCATGGAGCTACTCAAAGAGCTTAACAAAAGTCCCTTAGTGACCTTGAGCCAAAAGTGATCAGAAAATACAATTGCAAGCATGTGAACATGGCAAAAACATAATCAGATCTCAGACTTGGAGAAAAACTGGAACATGCAATTATCTTAATGAGTAGGCATGTTCACGAGCTCGATGCACTCACTGCAGAGCAAGGCATGACAATCTAAGCATACACCCATCAAGAATACATGTTATATAAGCTAGACATAGCAAGAACAACAACATAGCACCTCTGGAAAGATGGCAAAGCATATAACAAAACTCATGTAGAGCTCAGGGGCATATCATGCACACAATAATCATGGCAAAAATGATAAATAGCTATTTGGTGCAGCAGATCTGACAATTAACTCAAATAACACTCTTCCAACAGCATTTCGGGCATCAATATGAGCTCAAATGAAAATGATGTAATGAGATGAAATGATGTGGTCTCTGATACGAACATTTTGATATGCTACACGCCCAAAACGGATCTATGGATGAGGAGATATAGCATGATGAACATGGCAATATAATCTGCAAACTTAGGAAAAAATGAAGTCAACCTCTCTCAGATCTAGGGTTCTACGCCGGCGCACGAACCGAGGCAGAATCCGGCGAGGTGGTGGCTGCTCCGGTGAGGGAAGGCGAGGGGGAGGCCGGGGAAGGGCGGATCCGGCCCTTCCTCGTCTAGATCCGGCGAGGGGCGCGGCTCCGGCCACCGGGGCGGTGAGGGGGGCGCGG
>NC_057800.1:400357186-400392285 GCF_018294505.1 Triticum aestivum | reverse complement strand
AGGCGGCGGGGAATGGCGATGTGGCGGCGGCGGGCGAAGCCGGGCGGCGGGCCGCACAGCCGGGCGCGGGAGCCAGGCGGCGGCGGGCGCGCGGGCCGGGAAGGGCCCCGCGGGGCCTGGCGGGCCGGCGGCGGAGAGGGCGGCGATGTGGGCGCTTGGGACACGCGGCAAGCCCCGGTTGGTGGGGGCGAACGGCGGACGTGTCCGGCGGCCAGCGACGTGCCCGGCCGCGCGGAGGAGTGGATCTAGGGTTTAGGGGGGGAGGGGAGACCCGTGAATTTCGAAGGAGGACCTATATATAGGCGTAGAGGGACCTAGCAGTGTCCAAATGAGGTGCGGTTTTCGGCCACGCGATCGTGATCGAACGCTCTAGATGATGGAGAGGGTTTTGGTAGGTTTTGGGCCAAAATGGAAGGGTGTTGGGCTGCAACACACACGAGGCCTTCTCGGTCCCTCGGTTAACCGTTGGAGCATCAAACGAAGTCCAAATGGTACGAAACTTGACAGGCGGTCTACCGGTAGTAAACCAAGGCTGCTTGGCAAGTCTCGGTCCAATCCAGAATTGTTTAATCACCATAGACGAAAAGAAGGTAGAAAAGACCACCGGAGGAGATAGGAGCGCCGGAATGCAAAACGGACAACGGGGAAAATGCTCGGATGCATGAGACAAACACGTATGCAAATGCAATGCACATGATGACATGATATGAGATGCATGACAACAACAACAACGCACGGAGACAAAAACCCGAACCCGAGAAAATAAAATAACTTAGCTCCGGAAATGACAAGAGTTGGAGTACATATTGGGTAAATTACATCCGGGGTGTTACACTATTGCCTTGTTACATTCAAACCCTTGGGAGTTACTTTTACATGTTGCTTATATTGCTATGCTATGCTCGTAGGTGTGGTTTGGGTGAGTGAAATCCATGACAGATGTGAGATTGTTAATTAATGGTTCAACTTAAGGTGGCAACTTAAATACACATCTGGGAGGATTGAGGCACCTGGAGTACCCAGTGTTGCTTGTATTTTTGGAAATCTTGAAGTACCCATGTGATCTTCCTATGGACCGCCACCCAGGCTCAAAGGGAACTAAGATTATTCATGCTAGAAACTTCCGTGTGTAGCCACAAGCTATTATGGGCTCTAGCATAGTTAAGTAAGTTACGTGAAGCTCTTGAAGAGGTGGATCAGCATGTAGTGGGTTGTAGGTTTGGTATGGTCTGCCTGGAGTAGAGAGTTAATGTTTCTGAAAGACTATGTCTCGTTCATCCGTTTCTCAAACACCATGTAGTGCGAGAAATTCAATGGAGGCGATCGAGTCTTGTGGGGAAAAGTGCGCAAACCTCTGCAGAGTGTACAAACTAATCATGGTTAGCCATGTCCCCGGTTATGGACATCTTGAGTATCTAGTACTTGGAGTATCTTAAGTATCTCATCACTCTTAAATTAATATTGTTGGGTTGATAATTACCTTAATTGGGATTGAGTTGGAGGAACCTTCTCAATGATGTTTCAACTACCATGATAGTTAAATTAAAATCTATTCCTTTGTTGTAGGGAAAAACTGGCTTTACGCAAAACTATAACCATAGAGCTTTCCAGTAGCCAAATATGCATGTGGAGATAGCATTATTCTGTTCTTGCTCTATTGTGTTACATTGCCAACATATTCCATGTGCTGACCCATTTTCGGGCTGCAACGTATTATGTTGCAGACTTTTCAAATGAGGAGTAAGGTTCATTAGGTCATTGCCGTGCAGCTCAGCTATGCCGTTGGAGTTGATGGACTCACTTTATCTTCCAAGCCTTCCGCTGTTATCGTATTAGATGGCCTTAAGCCATATTTATTGTAATAAGTTCTCTATGGAGACATTCGATGTAATAAGTGTGTGATTGCTAATCTGCTATAAATCCTCAAGTACTGTGTGTCAGCATTACCAATCCAGGGATGACACTGAAGCATAGAGACTTGACCGTTTGAGGTCGGGTCGCTACAAGATGGTATCAGAGCGCACGCTGAGTGTAGGACACGACCACTAAGCTAAAAGCCATAGATCACTATTCTCTTCTCATTGCTGACTCCTCTCCATTTTCCACTCTTTAGGATGGCAGATGCAAGAAACAAGTTTCCACAACTGGATGAAGAAGCACCTATTGGACGACACCTGAAGGAAGTCACTATGTACCTGAACATACGAATACCAAGCTTCACCGGGACTTACAACGCCACTTTACCAGAAGACGAGCAATGGATGATTCAAGTTCAAGTTCCAGGAAGAACCTTCACGCCAGTCACTAAACCCATAGAGTTTTCCTTTGATGCACAAACCTGGAGTCTAGGAAAGAGTATGGCAGCTCACATCACCATTGGACGCAATGGAGAAGTTTACCACAAGGAGCTTAAGGATACTATCTATCAGATTTGTGGGCGCCAGATGAGCAATGGGATATGATCAACACCAGGAAGGATAGATCAATTGCAGCTTTCATCCAGGAACTAAACCAGCACATTTGACGCCAGGAGAATCAGATGTGCGCAGGCATGATAGATCTGAAGAATGCAATGACTAGGATCACGGAACTGGAGGAAGAACTCAAGGCTACACGTGCAGATTATGAGGAGGAAATCATCATACTAGTGGAGAAGAATGATGATCTAGAAAGGAAGCTAGGAGTATTCCTGGGAGACCCCGCACCAGGAGGAGAAGACGAAGAACCCAAGGAGATTCGCCCGGAGGACTACATCATCATCGATGACACCTCCGACCTTAGCAATGATGACTTTGAAGACGAAGCTAGAGCAGATATCATGGAGTCTTCAACTAAGGAATATTTTTAGTAGACCACCACATCAGTAGTAGTACTCCACCATGTAAATAGAGTAGTCCGAGCACTTTTACGATAGTTCTAGACCGATTGTATGCCTTGCTTGATTGATTGGGTGAAATGATTGTGTTTGTCTCATGTGCATATGGGTAGTGCTTTCTCATTAGACCTCATTCTATTCTAATCTCTCCCCTCTAAACCCATCAGATGCCTCCGAGACGTGACCCCGGATTTGCTTTCCCATCGGAGCTCACTCAGTTGATCTAGCAACAGAATACCCTGATGTAGTTGTTAGTTCAGAAACAAGGCAACAGCACAACAACAATCTACCACCATCACCAGTTGACAACTTAGCCCATTTTCTGAGGTTGTAGCCGCTGGTGTTTTCCAGTAGCACCGAGCCTATAGTAGCAGATGATTGGATCCGCAGGATTGGAAGGGAGTTAACCACTGCAGGATGTACCGATGCTGAGAAGGTGCGTTTTGCCGCACATCAGTTGGATTTACCAGCAGCCTCATGGTGGGAGAATTACACTGTCACCTACCCTATAGCCACGGTGACATGGGACCAATTTCAGCAAGCCTTCCGTACAGCCCATGTTTCAACTGGAGCCACGAATTTGAAGAAGCGTGAGTTTCGCAACTTACGCCAGGGGAACCGTATTGTGGCTCAGTACGCGGATGAGTTTAGCAAGTTATCTCGCTATTCCCCTGATGATGTGGCCACAGATGCCGCAAAGCAGGAGGAGTTTATGGAAGGGCTGAGTGATGAGATGAGCATGCAGTTGATGGTGGCAACATTCACCAACTACCAGGAGTTGGTAGATAAGGCTCTTATGATTGAAGGGAAGCAGCAGCAGATTGAGAGGCGTAAGAGGAAGTATGGACAAGGGAGGTATAACTCAGGAGCTCAGCAGAAGCCTCGCCTAACCCCGAACTCTGGAGGATTTGTTCATAACCATGAAGGCCACACACATAATGTAGGAAGTAACCATAATCATACTGGCCCAAGGAATGGGAATGGGAATGGAACAAGCAACAATCAGAACCGCCCCAATCCAGCCACACCCACCAAGAGAGATCTAAGCCACGTTACTTGTTTCAAGTGCGGGAAGACTGGACACTATGCCATGGAGTGCCCTGAAAGGAAGAATGGAAACGGAAATGGGAGCGCTAGAAAGAAGCCCAATCCATTCAACAAAGTACAAGTGAACCACGTTAATGTGGAGGACGTTGAAGAGCAGCCAGACACGGTTATAGGTAAGTTTTTGGTTAAGTCATTTACTGCTCTTGTTCTTTTTGATACTGGTGCATCGCATTCATACATATCAAGGGAATTCATGGATAAGTTTAAACTACCGACCCAAACCCTTAGGGCCCCTTTGTTCGTAAGCTCACCTGGAGCAGAGTATATGGCTAGTCGATGGTGCGACCAGATACCCTTACCCATTGGTAGCCATGTTTTTCCGTCTGACCTAATTATCTTGGAGTCACAAGGATTGGGTGTGATATTAGGAATGGACTAGATGTCAAAGTACGGAGGAAGCATTGACTGTGTTAGTAAGTCAATTTGTCTCATCACCCCGGAGGGAAAAAGGATCAAGTATATATATAGGCATGCACCAAGAAGTAGCCAAGTAAATACCCTCATGGGAGTTGTTCAGGAGGAAGTGCCTGTAGTAAAGGATTACCCGGATGTTTTCCCAGAGGAGTTACCAGGCATGCCACCGGATCGAGATATCGAGTTTTTGATTGAGCTATTGCCAGGCACAGGGCCAATATCCAAGAGACCCTATCAGATGCCTACGAATGATCTGGAGGAGATTAAGAAACAGATCAAGGAGTTATTGGAAAAAGGATTACATTCGACGGAGTTCATCACCATGGGGAGCCCCAGTGCTTTTGGTTTAGAAGAAGGATAAATCCCTAAGGATGGTTGTTGATTATCGGGCATTGAATGAAGTGACGATCAAGAACAAGTACCCATTTCTGATGATCAGTGATCTGTTTGACCAGTTGCAAGGAGCTAAGGTGTTTTCAAAGATCGATCTGCAATCAGGATATCATCAGTTGAAGATACGAGAGAAAGATATACCAAAGACAACATTCACCACACGGTACGGGTTATACGAATATACGGTCATGTTGTTTGGACTGACTAACGCCCCTGCCCATTTCATGAGCATCATGAACAAGGTGTTCATGGAATATTTGGATAAGTTTGTTGTGGTGTTCATTGATGATATAATGGTATATTCGAAGAATGAAGAGGAGCACAAGGAGCATTTGCGTTTAGTTCTCGAGAAACTCAGGGAACATCAGTTTTATGCCAAGTTTAGCAAATGCAAGTTTTGGTTGAAGGAAGTCGGATTCCGTGGACATGTTATATCAGGAGAAGGTATAGCAGTAGAGCCCACCAAGGTTCAGTCAGTCACTGAATGGTTGGCACCCACTTCAGTTAGCGAGATCCGCAGTTTTCTTGGACTCGCAGGATACTATCGGAGATTCATTGAGAATTATTCCAAGATCGCGAAGCTAATGACAGAATTATTGAAGAAGGATACCAAGTTTAAATGGATGGCAGATTGCGAGGCAAGTTTCCAGGAGCTGAAAAAACGTTTGACTACAACCCCAGTGCTGACACTACCAGATATACGTAAGGATTTCCAAGTGTATTGCGACGCCTCTCGCTTAGGACTTGGAAGTGTGCTTATGCAGGACGGAAGAGTTGTTTTGTATGCCTCGTGACAACTGAAACCGCATGAGCTGAATTATGCCACGCATGATTTGGAGTTAGCAGTCGTAGTGCATGCGTTGAAGACTTGGAGGCATTACCTTATTGGAAACCATTGTGATGTGTACACGGATCATAAGAGTTTGAAGAACATCTTCACCCAGAAGGAAATGTACCTTAGGCAGAGAAGATGGTTGGAGCTTATAAAGGATTATGACATGAAGCTGCACTATGATCCCGGAAAGGCCAATGTCATAGCAGACGCTTCAAGCCGGAAGAGTTATGCTAATACCCTAGAAAGCATAGGATTGCCGAAGGAGTTAGCAGAGGATCTCCGGGAACTTCGTTTGGAGATTGTTCCTAGAGGTTTTGTTGCAACAATGGAGGTTCACTCTACATTGTTAGGAAAGATTCAAGAAGCTCAGAAGGATGACAAAGAGATTGCCGAGATAAAAGAGAAAACGAGCGAAGGAAAGGCCAAAGGTTTTCATGAGGATGAGCATGACACCTGATGGTTTGAGGACCGTGTCTATGTGCCCAATAACACAGAGATCGGGAAGTTAATACTTCAGGAGGCTCATGACTCACCATACTCGATACACCCCGGAAACACCAAGATGTATTTGGATTTGAAGGAACGTTTCTGGTGGACAGGGATGAAGAAGGATATCGCCGAGTATGTAGCCGTATGTGATGTGTGTCAGAGAGTGAAGACAGAGCATCAAAAGCCAGCAGGATTGCTACAGCCTATGTCGATACCCGAATGGAAGTCGGATAAACTTGGCATGAATTTTATCACTGGATTTCCCAGGACCAAATTAGGTTATGATTCTATATGGGTAGTAGTTGATCGCTTGACCAAAGTGGCACACTTTATCCAGTGAAAACAACGTATACTAGTGCAAAGTTTGCCAAGATATATATGACTAGGATCATATGTCTGCATGGAGTTTCAAGGACCATCGTATCTGATAGAGGGACATAGTTTACCTCAAAGTTTTGGCATCAATTACACAAGACCTTGGGAATGAGATTGGAGTTTAGTACAGCATTTCACCCGCAAATGGATGGACAGACCGTGAGAGTCAACCAGATTATGGAGGACATGTTGAGAGCCTGTGCGCTAGATTATGGATCTAGTTGGGATGACAATTTGCCTTACGCAGAGTTCTCATACAACAATAGTTACCAAGCTAGTTTGAAGATGGCACTGTTCGAAACCCTGTATGGACGAAGGTGCAGAACACCGTTAATGTGGGATGAAGTTGGAGACCGACAGTTGTTTGGACCAGACTTGATCAAAGAGTCTGAGGAGAAAGTCAAACTGATTCGAGATAGACTGAAGATAGCTCAGTCCAGACAGAAGAGTTATGCAGATTCGAAACGCAAGGAGGTAACCTATGAAATTGGAGACAGAGCATATCTGCGAGTATCACCTTTGCGAGGAGTGAAACGTTTTCGAATTAAGGGAAAGTTAGCCCCGAGATTTGTAGGACTGTATCGTGTTTTGGAACGGATGGGAGAAGTTGCCTACAAGTTGGAGTTACCTGAAGGACTGTCAGGAGTTCACAATGTGTTTCACATTTCCCAGTTGAAGAAGTGCCATGCTGAGATGACTGATATGCCGCTAAGAGACACCATACCCTTGGAGGCGATTCAGTTGGACAATGACTTGACTTATGAGGAGAAGCTAGTCAAGATTTTGGAGTTTGCCAGTCGAGTCACCCGCAGCAAGGTTATTAAGTTTTGCAAGGTTTAATGGAACCACCATACTGAGGATGAAGCCACATGGAAATGAGAGGATGATCTTCGCAAAGACCACCCACACCTATTTTCTAGCCAACCCGAATCTCGAGGGCGAGATTCATCTTAAGGGGGGTAGGTTTGTAACATCCCAAATTTTCAATTTGGAATGTTATGCATTAGATCATCATTGCATATCATATTTTATTGCATTTTGGTTGATCCTAGAAATCCTAAGCAACTCAAGGACCCACCGAGAGAGTTGGGGATTCCGTTATTTTCATATTTGAGCTTTTCTC
This sequence comes from Triticum aestivum, assembly GCF_018294505.1. NCBI lineage: Eukaryota > Viridiplantae > Streptophyta > Magnoliopsida > Poales > Poaceae > Triticum > Triticum aestivum. The sequence continues at coordinate 400,384,674 of NC_057800.1, read as the reverse complement.
CAATTATGTAAAGAGGATCGCTTCATTTTAAATTTATTTCTCTGAAATATTTCTTTTATAAAAAAATAAAAGAGAGAGGATAAAATGACTTCCTCAAAATAAAGAAATATCAGATATTTAATATTAAAATCAAATAAGTTCTTTATTCGGCGTTTCATTGCTATTTTATTTGAATTAGGAAAAATATGTGTTTTTCAAAATTGCATTTTAGGCCCAAATAAATGTTCACCTTGTCCGGCTTATTTTTAGAGGACGGGGAAAATTTATATCGGGATTTTTGGAGTCCGTTTAGTTTTTTCTTTCTTTCTTTTTCTGCACATCCGAATTGTTTTTAAAAAAACACGAACCGACCTAACCGGGTCGTGTCCGTCTAGGACTCTTGGCCCGGCAAGCCTTATGGAGCCGCCCCTCAGCCCATCCCGAACCCCCGCCTGAACCCTAGCCGCCTGAGCCGCCGCCGCCGCACACGCCGCCGCCGCCCTGCCCGCCGAAGCCGCCGCCGCCGCCTCACCGCCCGCCGGAGCCGCATGCTGCCGCCGCTGTTACGCCGCTGTCGGTAACCGTCGCCACCGCCGTCGGTTTTCTACGGAAAAACCGATCGGTCTTTTTAGGACCCGCGATTTTATTTTATTTTTTCTTAGTAGATTGGTTTTTTTAGGTTTAGTTATTTAGCGGACGTTTGTCCGTACGTTTGTTTTTACGAACGGTTTTCACCGTTTGTCCGCTCGTTCGTTAGCCTGTTCGTCAGCTTTCTTTAATCGGATTTTATTCGCGATTATTTCTGATCGCGATTTCTGATCTGATTTTCGTTCTAGTTTATCTTTTCGCTCGTTTGTCGGAATCAGGCGATTCAAGCACCTAGATCTTCGTCTCGAGACCCTCTTTTCGTTTAACCAACTTGAACAAGCTTTTGTTACTGTAAAATTTGACCTAGGTCCAGATTAGTAAATGGATCTTGTTTCTTTTGTCGTTTGAGTTTCGTTGCTCCGTTCGATTTGATTCTTTTTGAAAACCGGAGTTCTTAAGTTGAACTTTCTGGTTAGATCTTCTTATTTGAGTTTTACCCGTGTTTATTTGCTTGAGTGCTTATGTATGCTATTGTTTGTTTGCGATAGAATTCCCGGAGTGTGAAGCGTGTTATTTGGAGTCTCTAGGTTACGCGGATCGTCAGCAAGGCAAGTAACACTTTGATCATACCCATTTATCACCCAGTTTTTATGCATTAGTTCCAATCCCCAAACATTGCATGGTTAGGATGTTATTAACATGTGGGTTGGGAAGTAGTTGATGAGGTAGAACCAATTGCCCTGTTATATTCAAACCCTTGGGAGTTACTTGTACGTGTTGGTTATATTTCTATGCTATGCTCGTAGACGTGGTTTGGGTGAGTGAAATCCATGACATATGTGAGATTGTTAATTAATGTTTCAAATTAAGGTGGCAACTTAAATACACATCTGGGTGGATTGAGGCACCTGGAGTACCCAGTGTTGCTTGTATTTTTGGAAATCCCGGAGTACCCGTGTGATCTTCCTATGGACCGCCACCCAGGCTCAAAGGGAACTGAGATTATTCACGCTAGAAACTTCCGTGTGTAGCCACAAGCTATTATGGGCTCTAGCATAGTTAAGTAAGTTACGTGAAGCTCTTGAAGAGGTGGATCAACAGGTAGTGGGTTGTACGTTTGGTATGGTCTGCCTGGAATAGAGAGTTAATGTTTCTGAAAGACTGTGTCTCGGTCATCCGTTTCTCAAACACCATGTAGTGCGAGAAATTCAACGGAGGCGATCGAGTCTTGTAGGGAAAAGTGTGCAAACCTCTACAGAGTGTACAAACTAATCATGGTTAGCCGTGTCCCGGTTATGGACATCTTGAGTATCTAGTACTTGGAGTATCTTAAGTATCTCATCACTCTTAAATTAATATTGTTGGGTTGATAATTACCTTAATTGGGATTGAGTTGGAGGAACCTTCTCAATGATGTTTCAACTACCATGATAGTTAAATTAAATTCTATTCCTTTGTTGTAGGGAAAAACTGGCTTTACGCAAAACTATAACCATAGAGCTTTCCACCAGCCAAATATGCATGTGGAGATAGCATTATTCTGTTCTTTTGCTCTACTGTGTTACTTTGCTAGCATATTCCATGTGCTGACCCATTTTCGGGCTGCAACGTATTATGTTGCAGACTTTTCAAATGAGGAGTAAGGTTCATTAGGTCATTGTCGTGCAGCTCAGCTATGTCGTTGGAGTTGATGGACTCACTTTATCTTCCAAGCCTTCCGCTGTTATCGTATTAGATGGCCTTAAGCCATATTTATTGTAATAAGTTCTCTATGGAGACATTCGATGTAATAAGTGTGTGATTGCTACTCTGCTATAAATCCTCGAGTACTATGTGTGTCAGCATTACCGATCCAGGGATGACACTGAAGCACAGGGACTTGACTGTCTGAGGTCGGGTCGCTACATAAAGGCTTTTGGAGAAGCCTGTATTTACAAGAAACTAAGTGGGCGCTCCATAGCATTTCTGATCTTATATGTAGATGACATATTGTTGATCGGAAATGATACTGAATTTCTGAAAAGCATAAAAGGATACTTGAAAAAGAATTTTTTAATGAAAGACCTCAGTGAAGCTTCTTATATATTGGGCATCAAGATCTACAGAGATAGATCAAGATGCTTAATTAGACTTTCACAAAGCACATACCTTGATAAAGTTTTGAAGAAGTTCAAAATGGATCAGGCGAAGAAAGGGTTCTTGCCTGTATTACAAGGTGTGAAGTTGAGTCAGACTGAATGCCCGAACACTGCAGAAGATAGAGAGAAAATGAAAGGTGTTCCCTATGCTTCAGCCATAGGCTACGTGGGGGGGGGGGTTCAGTTCAGGGCAGCGGTGGATGGATCCAGCTAACAGAGTGGAGCTCCATGCTTCGGGTGCCATGGACGAACTCCCTGCATTGCTCCTATTAATCCAAGATAGAGAGAGGGGTGGAGAGATTAGGGAGAGCGAGGAATAAAAGAGAGAGGGGAGGAAGAAGGAGAGTGGAACAGCCCGGGGCTCCTGCTGGTGCTCACTGGCGGCGAGGTTCGCTGGTGGCGGCGGGATCGCGAGGTGGAGGAGCACTGAGGCTGAGGGGGGTTTGGGACTGCGGGGTCTAGCGGGGATGGACGAACAGGAGGCACGGGAGCTCTCGGCTCCATGGAGGTGCGGACGGAGAAAAGGAGTGGCGCTGGCCTCTGATGACTGCTGCCGCTTGCGGCGGTGCTCGAGACAAGCCCTCAGGCACGAGGTTGTGTAGCAGGAGGGAGGAGGTTGCGGCTCTCTGTTGCGGGGACGGGCGGCTGGATGGATCTCAGAGGGCTCGAGGTTGTCTTGATGGAGGATTTGAGGGAGAGTGGGTGGCGGCTGGAGGTTGGGCAGCGCGGATCCCCAAGAAGATAGTGGCGGCGGCGGACACGGAATGGGTGGGACGTAATCCTAGATTCTGGGGTTTCTCCGATTATATAGCAGGTGAAAAATGGTTAGGTGCATTTTGGTCCCTCCGATCGTAATCGGACGGACGGGGAAAATAGGCAAGGGAGTCCAACGAGAAACCGATGATGATTTCGGGATGTTTGGGGATGATCCAAAACCAACGATCACGACTGCTCGGGTCGGGTTCGGGATAGCTTCGGACACGCACTCGAGGGGGTCATGTTTTCAAAACTAAAAACGGAAGGAATGGGGAGAACCCGGACGGATGCAAGTTTTGAAAACATGATGATGCAATGCACATGATGACATGACAAGATGCAACACGCAAGTGAATGACATGTCAAACGACGGTGCATAACTGGAAGACACCTGGCGCAACGGTCTCGGGGCGTTACAACACTCCACCACTACAAGAGGATCTCGTCCCGACATCTAGGATGGCACCAGGGAGAAACGGAAGAGGAAGAGGTAAAACAAAGTTGCTTCTTGGACAAACGAGTGAAACCAAAGAACCTTGAGAGGTTAAACAATTTGAAAGAAAGGATACAACGAAGATGAACAAAGTTGAAAACACTCTGTTAGAAAAGAGGAACAAGGAACATTACTAGAACCTTGTAGGTTAAAAGATATAAGAAAAAGGGTTACAATGGACAAAAAGTACATTCAAGCACTCCGGTAGAAATGAGATGTCCAAGGAACGATAAAGATCAATTACGACAACACTTGACATTGAAGCAACTCGAATACCACAACTCCAAAACAAAACAAAGCATTGTCATAGGAGATAAGCCGGAAACAAACATATGATAGATCCCATATCGTATCATGTGTCTATTGGAAAGATATTCTAGGAGCTACTTGAATTCAGGTATCATGTATGCAATGCTGTGTACCAGACCTGATGTGTGCCTTGCTATAAGTTTAGCAGGGAGGTAGCAAAGTAATCCAGGAGTGGATCACTGGACAGCGGTCAAGAACATCCTGAAATACCTGAAAAGGACAAAGGATAAGTTTCTCGTATATGGAGGTGACAAAGAGCTTGTCATAAATGGTTACATCGATGCAAGCTTTGACACTGATCCAGATGACTCCAAGTCACAAACCAGATACATTTTTTCATTAAATGGTGGAGCTGTCAGTTGGTGCAGTTCCAAGCAGACCGTCGTGGTGGGATCTACGTGTGAAGCGGAATACATAGCTGCTTCGGAAGCAGCAAATGAAGGAGTCTGGATGAAGGAGTTCATATCTGATCTAGGTGTCATACCTAGTGCATCGGGTCCAATGAAAATCTTTTGTGACAATACTGGTGCAATTGCCTTGGCAAAGTAATCCAGATTTCACAAGAGAACCAAGCACATCAAGAGATGCTTCAATTCCATCCGCAATCAGTCTAGGAGGGTGGCATAGAGATTTGCAAGATACATACGGATCTGAGTGTTGCAGACCCATTGACTAAGCCTCTCTCACGAGCAAAACATGATCAGCACCAAGACTCCATGGGTGATAGAATCATTACAATGCAATCTAGATTATTGATTCTAGTGCAAGTGGGAGACTGAAGGAAATATGTCCTAGAGGAAATAATAAAGTTGTTATTTATATTTCCTTATATCATGATAAATGTTTATTATTCATGCTAGAATTTTATTGACCGGAAACTTAGTACATGTGTGAATACATAGACAAACAGAGTGTCACTAGTTTGCCTCTACTTGACTAGCCCATTGAATCAATGATGGTTATGTTTCCTACCCATAGACATGAGTTGTCAATTTATTAACGGGATCACATCATTAGAAAATGATGTGATTGACTTGACCCATCTGTTAGCTTAGCAAAATGATCATTTAGTTTGTTGCTTTTGCTTTCTCCATAACTATACATGTTCCTATGACTATGAGATCATGCAACTCCCAAATACCAGAGGAACACTTTGTGTGCTACCAAACATCAGAACATAACTAGGTGATTATAAAGGTGCTCTACAGGTGTCTCCAATGGTGTTTGTTGAGTTGGCATGGATCGAGATTAGGATTTGTCACTCTGATTGTCAGAGAGGTATCTGTGGGCCCTCTCGGTAATGCACATCACTATAAGCCTTGCAAGCAATGTGACTATGAGTTAGTAACGGGATATTGCATTACGGAATGATTAAAGAGCATTGCCGGTAACAAGATTGATCTAGGTATTGAGATACCGACGATCGAATCTCGGGCAAGTAACATCCGATGACAAAGGGAACAACGTATACCGTTATGCGGTTTGACCGATAAAGATCTTCGTAGGATATGTAGGAAATAATATGAGCATCCAGGTTCCGCTGTTGGTTATTGACCGGAGATGAGTCTCGGTGATGTCTACATAGTTCTCGAACCCGTAGGGTCCGCACGCTTAACGTTCGGTGATGATTGGTATTACGAGTTTATGTGTTTTAATGTACCGAAGGTAGTTCGGAGTCCCGGATTTGATCACGGACATGACGAGGAGTCTCGAAAAGGTCGAGGCATAAAGATCGATATATTGGAAACCTATATTTGGACATCGGAATGGTTCCGAGTGGTTCGGGCATTTTTTGGAGTACCGGGAGGTTACCGGAACCCCCCGGGGAGTATATGGACCTTTTGGGCCTTAGTGGAATAGAGGAGAGGGAAGGGAAAAGAGGGAGGCGCGCCTCCAAGCCCAATCTGAATTGGGAGGGGGGCCGGCCCCCTTTCCTTCCTCCCTCTCTCCTCCTTCCTTCCTCTCCTACTCCTACTTCTACTAGGAAATGGGGGAATCCTACTCCCGGACACACAAGTTGATCAGTTAATCTTTTAGCCGTGTGCGGTGCCCCCCTCCACCATAATCCACCTCGGTTATATCATAGCGGTGCTTAGGTGAAGCCCTGTTCCGGTAGCAACATCATCACCGTCATCACGTCATCGTGCTGACGAAACTCTCCCATGAAGCTCTACTAGATCATGAGTTTGCGGGACGTCACCGAGCTGAACATGTGTAGATCACGGAGGTGTCGTACCTTTGGTGCTAGATCGGTCAATCATGAAGATGTATGACTACATCAATCGGGTTGTCATAATGCTTACGCTTATCGTCTACGAGGGTACATAGACGATACTCTCCCCTCTCGTTGCTATGCATCACCATGATCTTGCGTGTGCGTAGGAAAATTTTGAAATTACTACGTTTCCCAACAAAAAATAGTTTGGAACCCACTGAAATATGCGAAATTTCGTTTAAATTTTTAACCCTTGCTCTGGCCAGCAAAAAAGGGACTTTAATAAATTTCATAAGAAGTTGCAATGAGCTATATATAAATTATTAAAAAATATGGAATGGTCTGACTTGTGGGCCTATTAAGTTGACGCGTATGCAAGATTTTTTACTTATTATATACATGAACAAACGATTCTAGCAGACATAACCGTTGGATGTCAATCCAATGGCCGTCATGTTTATTCAATCTCTGATCTTCTTGCTCCAGCTACCAAATCCAGCGCCAGCGGGACTGCCTGATCCCGCCTCCCGTGGCCGACTGTGGTGCCGCGCAGGCCTCACCTCCCCCTACTACTCCCACCGTTGACCAGGACGTCCCTCCACTGTTGTGGCTTCGCCGCCTCCGGGTCAACATTGTCAACAACGACAACATCAGAAGAGGGATGTACATTGAGAGGCTGGCAGTTGGGACCCACATGGTCCATGGCTGCACACAAGTAAGTACCTCCTTATTACGACAAAAAGAATGAATACTCCCGCTGACAGCTCGGACCCACCAGTTATATCCTCGCACGCAAGGAAGTGCCTCCTTATTACGCACAAAAAATGAATACTCCCCCTGCTAGCTGGGACCCACCATAGTTGGAGGCTGACTTGTAGGCCTACTAAGTTGACGCAGACAGAGGGCTTTATCAATTTAGTCAACAAATGATTCTATCACCAGTGGTCGTTGGATTGTTAACATCCAACGGTCGTCCTGCTTCTTCAACCTCTGATTTTCTTGCTCTAGTCGACCAAACCACCACGTCCTCTTGCCTCCCGTGGCCGGCTGTGCTGCCGTGGAGGCCTCACCGCGCCCTACTACTCCCACCGTTGGCCAGGCCCTGCGGCGGCTGCAGCCTCACACCGCAGCCGAACGAGTGAACTCTCGTACTCCTCTCCGCATGGGCTTCCACTGCCACGTCTTCCCCGGCTCCGCGTCATCCCCTTACTAGGCCTTGTCGTCGTCCACTGCCCTAGTGTTGTCGTCGCGGCATGGTCAACGTGGTCAAGGAACGACTTCCATCAGAAGAGTACTCTACGTGGAGAGGCTGACAGTTGGTTCCATGGCATCAGCAAGGAAGTGCCTCCTTATTACGGGCAAAATAATTATTCCTCCACTTGACAGCAGGGACCCACCAGACGGGCCACCATATTTCACAAAAAAATGTTTCCCCCATGACTGATGGGACCCACCAGCTACATCTTCGCACGCAAGGAAGTGCCTGACAGTCGGGGCCCACCTGGTCGAAGCGTACGTAGCGTTGTCATTCTAGTCGCGAATTTGTACATACATACTGGTCGATCGGTCTGTCTGCAGGCTGCAGTGATGAACCGTGGCCGTGTAAGGAAGGGCACATGTCGTAGTAGAGGCGCGCACATGTGGTAGTAGAAGCGCTCACGTAGCATGTCACACAATCCTATTAATATCGTGTAGACGTAGGTACAGCGGCCAGGGTGCAAGGAAGTAAATACGGCCACGTACGTACATACGGGCGGGATCTCGAACGCCTACTCGCGCATACGTATGGCCAGGGCTCGTGTACATGGCTGGGTCGGAACGGAAAAACGGTGTCGTCATCATTTTAATCGGGAGCCAACCAGCTTGGACGGAACAGCCAATCGAAACGAGGCCTAGCATACCGCATAACAGAGGAAATGGCCTATTGTTCGACCGGCCACGGTTGAAATGGGATACTGTTCATCGGGAGGGGTCTGGCATACCGCAAAATGGAGGAAATGGACTTCTCTTGGACCTCCTATGGTAGAAACGGGGTCTTGTTGATCGGGAGGGGTGTGGCGTACCGCAAAACGGAGGAAACGGACTTGTGTTGGAGCGCTACGGTCGAAACGAGGGTCATGTTCATCGGGAGGGGTGTGGTGTACCACAAAACGGGACTCCACGGGATATTGTTCATCTCCACCATCGACCTCCTCCAGCCTCCACGGGCTACTGTTCATCCACCATCGACCTCCTCTAGCCTCCAGCTGTGACTGTTCATCCATGGGCTCCTGTTCATCCAGCCACCACGGCTCCTCCACCGGCTACTGTTCAACCAGCCCTCTCCATGGGGTCCTGTTCAACCACCCCTCCATGGGCTACTGTTCATCCAGCCCTCCACCGGCTACTGTTCAACCAGCCCTCCACAGGGTCCTGTTCATCCAGCCCTCCACAGGGTCCTGTTCATCCACCCCCAACCGGCTCGATCGGGGTCCTGTTCATCCAGCGGCAACAGCCTCTACTACCACGGGGTCCTGTTCATCCAACCCCCCACTGGGAATTGTTCATCCAAACCCCCAACAATGCTCACTGTTCATCAAGATGCAGCATCGATCGGCTTCAGTTAGCAGCAGTAGCGAAGGAATCACTCGGGTTTAGTTAACAGCAAGGGATCGATCGGGGTTCAGTAACATAGCTAGTGCAATCGCTTGGGTTCAGTGAGAGACCAACGCCTCACTCGGGTTCAGCTAGAGTGCAACAACTTGCACACACACGCGTACATGTATGAGAGAAACGCGCAAACCTCCATGCATTTCTCGGCCCCGACCACCCACCGTAACCAGGAACTCCCTAATATTTTCCCCGCCCTCGCTTCTACCATAGTTTTTCTGTCATGGACGGCCCAAAGAATGTCGTGCAACTGCGTCTCCGGCCCACCCAGGACGAAAAGCCCATTTTCTGTCATGATTTTTTTCATAGAAGTAGGAGCCCACCACATCTATGATGATACCGAGTTTTGTCACAATTATCGTCATAGAAGTGTCATAAGATGAGAGAGAGAAAATCATTTGGCCCAAAATGTCACTGATGTGTCTTTTTTATGTAGTGTATATGGTTGACATGGTGTTGTGTCAACTAGAAGTGGGTTACTCTCCACTGGGGTTGGGGTTAGATGGGTTGTAGATGGTTCTTTGTGCAATGGTGTAAGTGAGCAATCTGGAAGAGTCTCAGTTATGTGTGGTGGGGCTAATTCATTGGCCAGTACAACCATGGTTCTATCTGCATCGATCGGTAGCACCGTCTTTTGCGAAGAACGGGTTTTTACTCTGTTAGATACTGCCATCATCCCCTCCAATTCAAGTGGCTGATAAACAAGAAAATAAATTGAACGTACAGACATTCTATGATAGATAGATATGGTAATTCACATATAGGACATATATGATGGCTAACTAAACTGGATAGCATGACACAGTTACAGATATATGATAGATAACTTAACAGGATATAATGGCATAATTCAACATATGATGAGTATCTAAACAGGATGACATGACAAAACTATATGATGTCTTCCTAAAATAGGTTGGGATGAAATAACTCACATACATGTTGTCTCAGTATACAGCATGGCATGATATAATTGACATAATTGATTCATATACTAAGCAGTTGGCACTCGCATGTATGATCTCTAAACTAAGCAGATGGAATTGAATATTGTGCATATGATGTCTAAACTAAGAAATGCAAGACACCATATGCATGATATGAGAAATATAAACATTGCAAATTAGAGCATACACCTAACGTGGGATATAGGACTGGTCATCTGTCTCTGAATCCTCCTCTGAGGAGCTAGCTGTAACCATCGAGATATATGCTTCAACAGGTACCATTTCCTGCTCTAAAGACCTTGTTTTCACGCTTGATTTTTCCATAATCGGCTCAAATGGCTAATACACATGAAGAGTAGTTCAATATACATAGATTGTCGACAGATGGAATACGTAATGAAAAAAGGATGGCATAAGATAATTCACATATATGATGCCTAGCTACATGGCGGTGCATAATTCACATATATGATAACTAGCTGAAAAACATGGCATTGCATAATTCACATATCTAATATAGAGAGAAAATAGGAGGCATTCACACAAAGCATGTCTAATCTAAGCAGATGGCATAGCCATGCAAGACACCATATGCATGATATGAGCAATATAACACTGCCAAGTTAGAGCATGCACCTCGGGGGGAATACGACTGGTCATCTGTCTCTAAATCCTCCTCTGAGGAGATATCTGTAACCAGCAAGAAATCTGCATTGACAGGTAGCACTGACTGCTCAGAAGACCTTGTTTTCACTCCAGATTTTCCCATGACTGACTCAAATGGCTGATGCACAGGAAGAGTAGATGAATGTATAAACATTGTTGACAAATGGAATACATTATGAAAAAATATGGCACGATACAATTCACATATACAATGACTGGCTAAACAGGGTGGCATAGCATGATTCACGTATATGATGCCTCGCTAAAGAAGATGGCATTTCATAATTCCCATATACTCCCTCTGTTCCTAAATATTTGTCTTTTTAGAGTTTAGATTCACTCATTCTGCTCCGTATGTAGTCACCTGTAGAAATCTCTAAAAAGACAAATATTTAGGAATGGTGGGAATATGATATAGAAATCAAACAGGTGGGATTCAAACAAAGCAAATCTAAACTAAGATGATGGCATATAAGATGTATAATGTAAGCAATGCGATGCGCCATATGCATGATATGACCAACATCGGCATGCTAGGTTAGAGCAAACACCTCAGAGGTAAATAGGAGTGGTCGGCCCCCTCTGAATCCCCCTCTAAATAGTTATCTTCCTTTGGAAAATACAATCTAGAATGGTGGGACATTATATTCCCACGCAACGGGCTTCTCTTTTTCTCTACATGTTTAGTACGATTGTGTACGATAACTGACATGCATAATAAAAAAACCATAGTTAGATTATATAAGGCCTAAGGGTGCATGCAAAATCAAGACTGATGGTAGCAAACGAGTGGATAGATCCAAAACTAATGATAACAGGTAGATTATAGCTTCAGTTTAAAAACATAGACGATGGATCATCTACTGTTTGTTGCCCACCCAACATGAACCACATAGAAGACCCCAAATGAACCAGATAGTAGACAGATACTATTCATTACTGCCTCGATATGTGCTCCACAAGCATTTTAAAATTCAAGTTTGAACATTAGTTTGGACCTGATCAGAGTCTAAGAGGTGAACAGGACGATAAAGTAGCAGGTAATAAAAACTGATGGATAACATAAGCAGACATGAAAGAGTGTGACCTCTCTTCCGGAACTGTGTAGTCCTTGGGTTCATCTGCCCAGTCGACGATGGTAATGCAGTTGGCGTGGCTGCCGGCAACGGGGAAGATGGTCTGAGGCGGCGAAAGAAAGTCTGTAGGGGGGAATCTCTGCTGGAGTGAACGCTTCCGCCGATGGCTCACTTCAGGTGGGGTGGATGACGGCACGGTAGGAGCAGGACATAACACATAGAGTTTTCTTTGACACCTATCTGAAAATGAAGTAAATTTGTAAGGGCTCCTTACAATTGGAGGATCCTATAAATGTAGGGACGGGAAAAACACAGCAATAGGATAGGAATGCACATGCAAAACAGAGCATTTGCAAACATAGGATTTCTGTCAACTAGGGTGTTCGGTTCACATGAATTGGAAGAGCACAGGAATGGAGAAATATGGTCAAATTAAAGTCAACCCACATGAAAATGAAAAAAATAAGAATCTTATTATGCCAGTAATGCAATTAGTCATGTTCTTCATGCATATTAATTTGAAAAGGATGTCCAAGTGGATATTAAAATTCCTATGTTTTTTTGAAAGAGACAGCAAAGGAAAAAATCCTCCAGTTTTGCTTTGCTCCATTCCTTCTAACCAAATGCATGAATAGTAGTACCATAGTAAAGTTTCCAACTCCAATGTTTTCCTTCACTTTTTCTTTGAACCAGCGGCAGCAGTCTTCAACAGGCTGAAGCCTGCCCTCGAAATATTGTGTGAGCTTAGATTTGGTCCACATTAGTATCATATAATGGTTATCTTGCTAAACCAACTAAAATTGTGGTTCAAAAGAGCATTTAGTTTTCTCCATATTAACTTTGTGACCATGATTAATTTATTTCTAGATTTGCAACTGTTTGAACCAAAGGATTGATAACCCACAAGTATAGGGGATCGCAACAGTTTTCGAGGGTAGAGTATTCAACCCAAATTTATTGATTCGACACAAGGGGAGCCAAAGAATATTCTCAAGTATTAACAGTTGAGTTATCAATTCAACCACACGTGAAAGACTTAATATCTGCAGCAAAGTATTTAGTAGCAAAGTAATATGGAAGTAACGGTAATGGTGGCAAAAGTAGTAGTAGCAGTTTTGCAATGATTGTAACAGTGGCAACGGAAAAGTAACTAAGCAAAGATCAAAATGTGAAAAGCTCGTAGGCAATGGATCAGTGATGGATAATTATGTCGGGTGCTATTCCTCATGCAACAGTTATAACATAGGGTGACACAAAACTAGCTCCAATTCATCAATGTAATGTAGGCATATATTCCGAATATAGTCATACGTGCTTATGGAAAAGAACTTGCATTACATCTTTTGTCCTACCCTCCCGTGGCAGCTAGGTCCTATTGGAAACTAAGGGATATTAAGGCCTCCTTTTAATAGAGTACCGGACCAAAGCATTAACACTTAGTGAATACATGAACTTCTCAAACTATAGTCATCACCGGGAGTGGTCTCGATTATTGTCACTTCGGGGTTACCGGATCATAACACATAGTAGGTGACTATTGACTTGCAAAATAGGATCAAGAACTCACATATATTCATGGAAACATAATAGTTTCAGATCTGAAATCATGGCACTCGAGCCCTAGTGACAAGCATTAAGCATAGCAAAGTCATAGCAACATCAATCTCAGAACATAATGGATACTAGGGATCAAACCCTAATAAAGCTAACTCGATTACATGATAAATCTCATCCAACCCATCACCGTCCAGCAAGCCTGCGATGGAATTACTCACGCACGGCGGTGAACATCATGAAATTGGTGATGGAGGAAGGTTGATGATGACGATGGCAACGGATTCCCCTCTCCGGAGCCCCGAACGGACTCCAGATCAGCCCTCCCGAGAGAGATTAGAGCTTGGCGGCAGCTCTGTATCGTAAAACGCGATGAATCCTTCTCTCTTATTTTTTTCTCCCCGAATGTGAATATATAGAGTTGGAGTTGAGGTCGATGGAGCTCCTGGGGGCCCATGAGGCAGGGGGTGCGCCCCCCACCCTTGTGGACAGGGTGTGGGCCCCCTGGTCTTGATTCTTTTGCCAGTATTTTTTATATATTCCAAAAATATTCTCCGTGAAGTTTAGGTCATTCCGAGAACTTTTATTTCTGCACAAAAATAACACCATGGCAATTCTGCTAAAACAGCGTCGGTCTGGGTTAGTTATATTCAGATCAGGCAAGTTAGAGTTCAAAACAAGGGCAAGAGTGTTTGGAAAAGTAGATACGTTGGAGATGTATCAAGGATCCCTGAGGGATCGACATGAATGGGGAGTAACAAAGTGATGCGACGAGTATACAACCACTTTGGCATAGCCTTCTCGATCTCAACATCATTGGGTTGGACGTGGAGGATGGTGATGCTGGTGTGACTTTCAGAGGCAGGGAAGAAGATCCGAGGCCTATGGAAATGGCACCGAGGGTACTGCTCCACTGTGATGGACGGTTCCTTCCTTGGAGAAGCTCCAGTAAGGTGTATGGTGGCGAGGCTGAAGCGAGACAATACAGACAATGTTAATCTGAAGTTTAGGGCGAAACTAAATTTTACTATCAAAACTGATTGAACTAGTAGCAGAGCATTGCAATAGAAGTTTAGGGTGTTCGAGCACTAGTAGCAGAGAAGCAGTGATCTAAATCAGCAGCCGCTCGAGCAGGGAATGCACTAGCAGAGAGCAACTCGTGCAGCAGCACTGCGAGCGAGTGCTAAAGCAGCAACTCATGTAGCTGCCGGACGTCGTGCAACAGTAGTACGAGCAAGAGCAAGAGCCAAGCAGCAGCATGAACGAGAGCAAGAGCGGAGCAGCAATGCGACCAACAACAATAGCAGCAGAGCAGCAGCATGAAAAAAAATCAAGAGCAATGCAGCAGGGTGACTGACAGCAAGAATAGAGCCGCAGCGCGAGCGAGCGAGAGCTGGAGCAGTAGCAGCAGCGCGAGCGAGAGCCGGAGCAGCAGCAGCTAGTGTCGGTATGGAAGTCACCGTTGAGGAAGCAACAACATGGGGGAGAGACGCCGTGGATGAAGTGGCCGGCGACGACGCCGTCGATGCAGACCCACCATGGCTACTCGGTTCTAGCACCGGCAGCCCTGTTATATCAAATAAAAGATAAAATGCAGCGGTGAGTGCAGAACCTCCTTGGTGGCATCGAGTAGGCCTCGGCTTCATCGAAGGAGGTGAGGGTGTTCGGTTCTGGTGGGGCAGGTCAAGACGGCGTTGTGGGGATGGAGGTGGCCCGATAGACGAGGCAAACATCGGGGCAGCTCCTTGGAGGTGGAGGATGGGGTGGCTGATCCGGCGGGATGACGAGATCGATGATGGATCCTCATCCGGTGCAGTGGATGAGGGACGACGAGCTGTTGCGATGGATGACGTCGTTGGGGAAGAGTCTCCGGCTGGGCGGCGGTCGGGAGGCCGATGGAGGAGCGTGGGGTTTCGTGGGTTGAAAAAATGCCATTGAAAAAACTACAAGAAAAATGTAAAAAAATCGGGAGAACAAGATTACCCTGTACAATACCAAATCAATTCGCACTTCCCTCAATAACAACAAAAAAAATCAATTCCCACCACAAGAAAGAGTCATGTCTCTTTTTATATGATTACAAATGCCAGGATCTCGAATTTGAATTTTTGAATCCACGTTATGTTGAATTCGAATATATCGTTAGGTGACCTTGCGGTTTATAATGGATGTAGTCCTACATTTTGATCTTCCATCATATATGAACATTTTACTCCACCCTATGAACATATATATTATCGTCTACTTTATGGACTAAATTTGAATCAATTTTCCTTATTTGAATACGATTGTTGTCAAGTTATACCATCATTTAAATATTATCTTGATAACAAAAAACATGCATATAGTAGTACTCATATTTCACAATGAACTACATGTACCATACGATCTCCAATTCAAATATTTGTATTCATTTTATGTTGAATTCAAATCACAGTACATTGGTCTAGGTAGCGAGATGTTCGGGATAATCTAAACCATGTTTTCATATGTATACTTTTTGGCTGCATTGGGACAAGTTTTCGTATAAGCTTCCTGCAAAACCGGATATTCTCTCAACAAGCCTCGTGGTTCCGAGAGGAAATGTGTCACCTTTGTGTGCAAAATGATACAGGCTGCCTCCCCTTGATTTTCTTTACAGAGACAACATAGAACTATATGAGTTCCCTGTTAAATTTGGAATTATTCCGGGTTCATTAGGCCTTTTTTATACACTAGCAAAACATGCCCATGCATTGCAACGGGAGGAAAAAAGCATCTTTCATACACACATCCAACAACATTAGCAAACAATATTCTTAAAAAATTCTTTATTGACACAATTTAAAACAATATGAAAATCAACTTTAAGCCTCTGATTTACATAAAACTCGTATTAACAATTTAATGTGCATAATCGTATAGGGGTTGGTAGTGCACTATGCAAAATAGAGAAGATGATTATGTACCTGTTTTAACCTTTAGGATATGGTAGTTGATTGGAATCAACATCCCCTATATTGCCAATAATAGATTATGTGAGAGCATCAAACTATCATATCTACTAAATTTGAATAGGGTAGAAAACATATATAATAGACATTTATTAAATGCCCCACATAGAGAAAATATTAATTAAGTTTACATTTTGTTAACATTTGGAATTATTCCGGGTTCATTTGGCCTTTTTTATATATTAATTGAGTTTCTGGACATTTAATGTGCACAATTCAAATTTGAACTACAAGCACATGCTCCGGTGCACAAAAGTTGGTTGAAAAATCACATGTGTGTCCTTGGGTGAATTTCTAGGTCCCATGCAAGAAATGGGAATGAAATTCAAATATCTGGGCGTCATGACTCGACCAAGAACGTTGAGGAACTTGGTTTTTAAATTCCTGTAAATCCAAAATTCGCCTAGAAATCATGAAACTAGGCATGGTGTGATGTCATGGCACTAACATGTGGTAAAAAACTTGGACGAATTGGAACAAGTTTTGTTATAAGCTTCTTGCAAACCGGAGATTCTCTCAAGAAGGCTCGTGCTTTTGAGAGGGAACGTGTCACCTTTGTGTGTGAAGCGATATACGCTGCCCCCCTGATTTTATTTATAGAGGCAACATAGAACTACATGAGTGTCGTGTTAATTTTTGGGATTAGTCCGTGTTTGTTTGGCCTTTTTATACATTAATTGAGTTTCTGGTCATTTAATGTGCATAATTCAATTTTGAACTACAAGCACATGCTCTAGTGCACCAAAGTTGGTTGAAAAATAACATGCGTGCCCTCGGGTGAAATTCTAGGTCCCATGCAAGAAATGGGAATGAAATTCAAACATCTGGGCATCATGGCTCGATCAAGAACATTGAGAAACTTGGTTTTGAAATTCTTGTAAATCCAAAACATGCCTGAAAATCATGAAACTTGGCATGGTGTCATGTCATGGTACTAACATGTTGTGGTAAAAAATTTGGCCAAATTTAAACAAATTTTGGTATAAGCTTCTTGCAAACCGTACCTTCTCTCAACAATGCTCGTAGTTCTGAGAGGGAACGTGTCACCTTTGTGTACGAAACGATATACGCTACCCTCGCCCCTTGATATTCTTTACAAAGGTAACATAGAACTATATGAGTGTCATGTTAAATTTTGGAATTATTCTGGGTTTGTTTGGCTGTTTTTATACATCAATTGAGTTTCTGGTCATTTAATGTGCATAATTCAAATTTGAACTACAAGCACATGCTCCAGTGCACCAAAGTTGGTTGAAAAATCACATGTGTGTCCTCGGGTAAATTTCTAGGTCCCATGCAAGAAATGGGAATGAAATTGAAACATCTCGGCGACATGGCTCGACCGGAAACATTGAGAAACTTGGTTTTTTAATTCCTGTAAATCCAAAACACGCATGAAAATCATGAAACTTGGCTTGGTATCATGACATGGCACCAACATGTTGTGGTAATTTTGTTGTCCGATTTGCGAAGGCACACACATTAACAATCAACAAAGTCATTTTGGAAGAAGTGTTGTCACGTTACAATCGGAAACACAAGTATTATTGAAACCGTGGGCGTTCTACTTACCATTTACGTGATGCCATGCGTCCCCTTTTTTATTAGCTAGGAGGCGCCGTGCAGGGTAGCTATTTGAGTACGAGAGGTGTGTGATCAGACCCCTGCACATGGCTTATCGAGAGGAGAGCCCTTTGACCACCATCTGCCTGTTTAATGGCGTGGCTATGTCTCACCCGACCGAGATTTAAGAGATAAAAAAGAAAATCCGAAAAGAAAATTTTGCACGGATCTTAATGTAAGATCTGACGGGCCTATATAGCATCTATTGCGACTCATAGCAAGACTGATGAATATATAAGGACGACGACAGTGGATAATAATTTTCTTGCATAATTAAGAAGATAATTAAAAAAGCCACATGCGGCTACGCCCGAAATACACAAGGGCAAAAGAAGAAGGAAGATGCATACAACGATCTGGCTCACTGATCTCTACTTTATTGATGTGCTACAGGTCGCGGAGACTAGTTCTCGCGGCGAGCGGCGATGATCTCTTTCATTAGTTTCATGTCCTTAACACGCTGCTTGGCAGCATCCAAGGATTCCTTCACCAGCCTTTCGTGCTCGATGCGGAGCATGGCATTCTCGTCCATAAGTTTCTTGATGATGACGCATGTCCTCTTCAACAAGGCAGCGGTCTCCTCCGCCTGCTTCGCTCTTCCGGCTCGGAGCTTTACATTGCCCTCCCGTAGTTGTCGGATGACGCCGGTAGCCTTTTCAAATGAGGCTTTCATGTCGTCCTTCAACCTTGACCAGCCGGAGATCTGATCCATATGTCTATGGACGATCGCATGCATGCACCTGTAAGAGTCGTCGCCTGCCTACGAGACATTTTCCCAGGCCGTCGCGGCGCAACGGGACAACTCTGCTACATTCGTGGTGCCGTGAGACATCTCTGCTGCTTCCGCGGCACGGCCGGACCAGTCTGCTGCATCGACGGCGCGTCGGCACCTCCGTGCTACTTCAACGGCACGGCAGGACCTCTGTGCTGCTACTTCCATGCGGTGGGACATGTCGGCTGCTTTTGCGGCAAGGCGGGACATCTCTCGTGCTTCTGCTTCCATGCTCACCTCTCCATGGTGGTAATCTCTCGACCCAGAACTCACGCTAGCCATGGCAGATGCAAGGGAACGATGCTGAATGACTTGTTTGTTTTTGTGGATGAGGAGTTGAGGAGGAATGTGCAGTCATCTTGGCATAGTAGTATTTATAACCGAGTACTAAACTAATACGCTCCTAAGTGGGAAATCATTTAGGTTGTGATCGGTGTGAACAGGTTTGCAATTAAATATAGTGTGGTGGTAATTTGGAATGTGACGAGACACAAGCTCAAAATTGATTAACGGTTCTAGTTTCGAAGTGCGAAACTATTACCGGATGGTGTAATGTGGGCACGTGTTCTCGGCCGTGGTGTAGTAGTTTCGTAATATGCCATGGTACTTCTTTTTCTACCGCTGTGTACGTGCAATAACTGGCATCTTCAGATACATATCTTATGGTTATTGGGGCATTCGACAGGAATAGCCTCATGGCGAGCTATAGACTAGTCTTTTTTCACACGCATTACATCGACAAATATCATCTCTCTCCCTCTTTCCCACGCACACACCTAGTCTCTTGGGACTTCTCGCATGCACCATCTCTAGCTCCCTAGGTAGATGCCACCCACATACACTTGTACTCTAAGTTTAGTACATTATACAGGAAGAGAAGAGGTGCACGCACGCACTCGTCCTCTCTCACCCACGCATCTATAGCTACAAATTGTAGTGTTCTCAACCATCTGATTCGCTCTATCATAGGTTTCCCATTGCTCCTTGGCCTTGAGATTGAGAAGTTTAAAACGCGGAGGCTAAGCTGGAGGCTGCGGGCCGCACATGGCACCAACACGACACAATCTTCGTCTGCCTAGTGTGCAGTCGGGTGAGTTGTCCAAGTATAGACACAACCAGGCCCTCCTTGGTATCTGCACCTCGACTTATGCATAGAGAAATTAGGATCGGAGGGAGTACTACTAGTAGTAGTACTACTTTGATGTGTCGCGTCAACTCGCACAAGTATGCAACACTTCCTGGACAAACAAGCATATAAGTTGTTGTACTTCTTACCCAAAGGATCTTTATATCCAACAGACACAAAATATCTGTTCCACTGTTGGAAATTACTTTAATTGTTGATCTGATGTTGAAGTAATTGTAGTGTCGCCACCAAAACCCACCATCTCTTAAGCTAAAGTAGACCGAGCTAACCCCTATATTAGCATATTACAAAGATAAATAGAAGGCACTGTAGAATCATTTAGGAGGTGAGCTTGTCAATCTGAATGTTGAGGGACACCGTCCTTGACAACCCAACCATGCCCAACAGCTTGGGCGGAACTATGAAGAAGGTCAGCTCCTGCACTGCGATGTCGCCGGGATCCTTGTTGCTTGTCACCTCCATTTCCACCTTGATGGTGTCGGTCCTGCCTTTGGGCTCCCCCGGCGAGCCGTTCGCCCACAGCTTGGCTGCGTAGTGCGGCAATGGGGACGCCCCCGCTCTGATGCAGACGACCGACACAGTGATAGGCGCGCCGAAGTCGAGCATGCTGCCAACCAAGAAAAACGCGCGGCTGTCCTCCTCTGCGAACAGCAAGAGTCGTGGCTCCGACAGTGGCACTTGCATCTGGAGCACCTTGCCGTACTGGATCCTGTGCACGGGCATGGGATGCACGGTGCTGATGTGGTGGGAGAGCGCATGCGGCGGCCCTTCGTAGACACAGACGGGCACGGGGAATTTGCAGGGCATGAGAGAACATACGCTCTGGTGATCGGCGAGCTTGTGGTAAGTTACGTACAGCCCACAACCTTCGTGCGGGCACTCCACCCTCATCGAGGAGAGAATGGCGTCCACCGTCGTGTTCCTCATGTCGAAGCCACCTCCGCGCTCGCACTTCTGGCACTGCCGCTGGTTCTCGGGCGCTCGCCACGGCAGTCTGCGCAGGCCAGGTGACCTCCCTTGCACTGCACAAATCAATCGAATAGCACATCAATCAAGAAACCTGTACCTTGCTCGATAAGCCGAACAGACAAGGTGTATTCGAACCTCATACACTGGAGGCTTCAAGGGGCAGTGGAGCAAGGTGAGGTCCATAGAGACCATCGAGAGCTCCATCGTCGGGTCCTGTTCCGTCGGTATGATCTCGCCTCCTCGTGCACAACCATCTCTTGCTTTAGGGCCGGGGCATTACAAAGTTTTACTGTCACATATTCATACTACTTCAAGGTGCATTAAATCAACACATGCAAGTATCAAAAGGAAAGTCATGGCATGCATGCATGCATTGTAATTAATGCATCGGTAAACACAAATTATTGAAATATACCGAGTGCACTGCTTTGATGTGTCGCATCAACTCATACAACACGGAGAAGTTTGATTACAACACCCTTTCCCTCGCCCATGAGCGTGGTGGCTCGCAGGACTAGGAGAAGCTTTCGCTACACGCTCTCCCTCTGGCACGCGATGGAGATGTAGCAGTTCATTCGGTGTCAGATGGCCAGAAGCATACTGTAGTACTCCACTGCAGTAGTACCATCATTGTTCGACTTCCCGAAGAGGCGAAGAGCCAAGCGCCCAGACGCTCGTGTGGTAGTTTCATGTGTTGGGGAGGTATAGTGACATAGTCGGATAGCGTGTACCGTGCCCCTAAGCTTAAAATCATTGGGGTCGGCTCCATGCTAGAGGCCGTCTCGAAGCATTTTTTGATAAAAATAATCTTCTCTCCCTACCTGTCATCCTGGTGATTGTAGTTTGCACACTCATCTGGTCAAGACAGGAATATATATTTTAATTTGTGGTGGGGTAAAAGTTAGAGGTTGCAGCAAATATATTGTACACTGCGGGTCTTTTAGCCAAGTTTAGAGGCAAACATGTGGGGCCAGTGCTATGATGTGTCACATCAACTCGTACAACAAGGAGAAGCTTGATTTTACTACTACACGCCCTCTCCCTCACCCATGGGTGTGGTGGCACGCAAACGAGGACAAGCTTTTGCTTACTACAACAAGCTATCCCTCCTGCACATGGTGGATGGACATGCAACAGTTGATTCGATACTGTGGAAGTAGTAATATCATTCTTCATCTTCTCGAAGAGGCGAAGAGCCAAGTGCAACCCGAACGTGGCAGTCGCGAACGCTCGCGTGGCAGTCTTTGTGTAGGGGTGGGGCGTGGTGCAGAACCTTGGAGCATGCATATAGCCAGGCTCTTGCATGAGACAAAATTGCCATGACAGCAGGCTATAAGCCCTCTATTGTACTTGCTCTTAATAGTATAGCCCTGTAAACCGGAAAGGAGGGACTACTCCCTTTGTTCCTAAATACTCCCTCCATTTTTATTTGGTCCTCGTATTAGCTCTGGTAAAAGTCAAGCTTTATAAACTTTGACCAAGTTTATAAAAAATATTAACATAAGCAATAACAAATCAATACAATTAGATTTATTATTGAATGTACTTTGACATCATATATATTTGATACTATGATAAATTTTTATATTATTTTTTATAGACTTGGTCAAACTTTATAAAAATTTGACATCATTCAACTCTAATATGCAGAGTAAATAAAAACGGAGGGAGTATTTGCCTTTCTAGAGATTTCAACAAGTGACTACACCCCAAATGAGTACATACGGAGCAAAATGAGTGAATCTACACCGTAAATTAATACGTAGTTCTCTCCTTTTCAACTCTGCCTTGGTCGCGGTGCACAATATTGAGTATACTGCTACTGACTAGTCTCTTTTTGACATGCATTTATGTTGAGACGGCTTGAATGCCAACAAGGCAGAGGGTAGCAGTTCCTGAAATGTTGAATGATCAATGTTGCCTCCACATTCAATTAGCATGCAGAAGTTGGAGAAGCATAATGGAGCCAGCACGATGTGAATGCAACGCAGTTTGGACTCTCATATAAAGGTGCCCCACCACTCCAATCCATCTACTCCTAGTCTCTACGCAACACTGCCCACTCCAATCCAAGACCAAGACCAAGTGATCAGAAGCCACAAGCACAAATGGAGTCGATGGACGCGAGCGGCAGTCAGCTGTGCTGGATCATCCAAGATGTCGACCTACGGCCCCGCACCGCGCAGTGTTTCCAGAGGGTGCTTGTCGGTGTCAAAACCGGCGGATCTCGGGTAGGAGGTTCCGAACTGTGCGTCTAAGGTTGATGGTAATAGGAGATAGAGGACACAAAGTGTTACCCAGGTTCGGACCCTCTTGATGGAGGTAATACCCTACATCCTGCTTGATTGATATTGATGAGTATGGGGGTTACAAGAGTTGATCTACCACGAGACCGTAATAGCTAAAACCCTAGAAGTCGGGCCTTTATGATTATGATGATTGCCTCTACGGACTAAACCCTCCGGTTTATATAGACACTAGAGGGGCCTAGGGTTGTACAAAGCCGGTTACATAGAAAGGAAATAATACATCCGGCCGCCTAGCTTGCCTTCCACGCAAAGGAGAGTCCCATCTGGACACGGGAGAGAGTTTTCTGTCTTGTATCTTCATGGCCCAATAGTCCAGCCCACGTCACACAGGCCGGACGCCCGAGGACCCCTTAATCCAGGACTCCCTCAGTAGCCCCCGAACCAGGCTATAATGACGAGGTGTCCGGCGCGCAGATTGTCTTCGGCATTGCAAGGCGGGTTCCTCCTCCGATCACTTCAAAGTACCTGACTTAAAGAGATGTATTCGGCCTTCCATTTAATGTCATACCCATCAGCTTCTGTGCCTCCACACCTTCTGCTTCCACATGTCGAGCGAATACGAGAAGTCGGGGTATTTTTTGCACATAACCCCCCCCCCCCCGGCCATGTAAGAAAGGCCTCTATTTAAAGGGATTGGTTCTCAGATCCATTCCACACCCAGCAGAAAATCCTCAGAGTCTTGTCTGAGGAAACCATTCAACATGCCTAGTGCCCCTAGTTCCTCCTTCCGCCCTCACGGCTCCGAAAAAGGCGATTGGGAGAGATGTCATGTGTCCCATGAGTTGTTGGCTAAGCTCCAAACACACGCATTCCTTCCCCGCACGGATCTGGTCCCTGTTCGAGCAGGATTGATCTCCTTCACAGGCGAAGTTCTGGCCGAAAATTTCCCCAATCCAAACAGGGGGGAACGGGTGTGCTTCGTACCTTACTTGTTGGCAGTCGTCAGGTTTCCAATCCACCCTTTCCTCCGTTGACTCCTGGAGTATTATGGCCTCCAACTACACAACCTCACGCCGGCCTCTATCCTGCACATCGCGGGTTTTGTCGCCCTATGCGAGCTTTTCCTGGGCTGTGAAGCCCACTTTGATTTGTGGAGGAATCTTTTCTTCTCGTCCCTCGCAACCGAGAGGGGTCGATATTCGAGGTGGGCGGCGCTGAAGTATGGCGCATAGCCGGGACTGGATACCTGTCTGGTACGTCGAAGAAGGCGCCCGAAGAATGGCCCTAAGAATGGTTCTATATTTAAGACGTTGCTCTCCCTGACCTAGTTCGAATGGGTCTTCCCGAATTTTCAAATGCTCCGTTGAAGAAACGCCACAGCTGGCGCCCTCGGAGCCTCGAGGAGGAAGATATCGCAGGAGTCTGTCAATTGATGGGCAAGATAAGGACACTTGCCCAGTCAGGATTATCAATAATCGAGATGATGGCGACTTCCATAGTGCGGGGGGTCCAGCCACTCTAATATAGAGGGCTTCCCATGTGACACTATAATGGGGAGGATGATGCCTCACACTGCGGTCTGAAGGGTCCGGACACCTCCATTGCTTTGGTCAAAATATTGGTCGAACTGTACAAAGGGGAGAAAGAGGAGTTTACTCGTCTTAAACGTCAAGATGGATTTTCCATGTACAATCCTCCGAGATGGGTGAGCTCTAATCCCATCACTTTACTCAATCCTCTCCCTGAATCACTTTTAATGGACATTAACCCATCTATTTTTAACAAGAATGGCGGAAGGTTACCAAGGGGATCCATAGCCCCGCTCCATATCCAGAGGATCACAACAGGGACCTTGACCCCAGATTTGAAGAGGATCCGTACATATTTGTGGAGCTCGAGGAGGGAGTATTCTACCAGGCGAGCTATGATGTCACAGTAGTGCCGATCATGGCCGACTATCCCGGCCTCCTTCCCGCCTCACATGTAAGTAATCAAGAGACACCTTCTTCGGAAGAGCTTCCTCATTATGCCTCAGCCACCGCACTATTTCGTGCGCCAAAGGAGAGGCACTCGACGCCACAGCGTGTACTAGAGGCATCTACTAGGAGAGAGGGGCCCGCGCCGAGCAAATCTTCGAAGAGAAAGGCAAACGACAATACGGCAGAACCTTCATCAAAGAGGTATGATTTTTTAATCATGGCTCCTAGCTGTCATATCAAACTGTGACATTATCCGCTGTGTATTATCAGGAAAAGCGTTCACCGGACTATGTCCGGGGATCCTGCCGGCCATGCCTCCACTAATCAGATTGCAGACTCTGCCCTAAGGACGGGGGATGACACGGGAGTGGCGCCGGACTGTCCTTC
This sequence comes from Triticum aestivum, assembly GCF_018294505.1. Classification (NCBI taxonomy): domain Eukaryota; kingdom Viridiplantae; phylum Streptophyta; class Magnoliopsida; order Poales; family Poaceae; genus Triticum; species Triticum aestivum. Next base: position 400,359,185 of record NC_057800.1, on the reverse strand, counting down.
CGCAGAGGATTCGGATGATATGTCAGTCACAAACTCTGAAGTGGAGAGCGCCATGAATCATCTGCGCCGGAGGGCCTCTCTCCGCGACCCCGGTTTTTCAAAAGAGGCATTCAATGCCTTCAGCTCGGCTGATGCATACATCCGAGCTGCTCGGGATGGGCTTGCCAGAGCCACAGACCAGCAATTAAAAGATATGCGGGTAAGTGTAGATTTGATAATCATATAGCAGTAGCCTCGAGACTTGAAGCAGTTGATACAACTGATTTAAGGATCATTGTATAATCAGGTACTCACGGAGAAGAATAGCTTGCTGTCTCAAGAGCTAGAAAAGTGTCAGACCTAGCTAGCTACGGCTACCGCCAAATTGGAGAAATCCAAGGGGGCATCGCCTGGTAATGTTTCCCCGCATCAGAAAAAGGTATAATCATATACCAGTAATGTTTATACTATTGTGTTTCCACTGACAGGATTAGTAGATCAACCGAGGGAAAAACAGAAAATCGCCTAGGCTGGTGAACAGGAGGCCAAAAGGCAACATGCGGCAGGCAAACGTGTGCTGACGCGGGTCAAGGGATAAAAAGAACAAGCTGCAGGATTCCAATACCCTGCAGGGCGAAGAACAAAAAGATGTGCGAGCCCAGCTAGCTGACACCGTCAAAGAGAATAGGAAGCTACAAGGCGGCATATTCAGTATGCGTTTGACTTTACCTTTATGTAATTCGGCGAAGAAATGATCTGACAGATTTATGTCTGCATGTATGTTAACTGGCCGTCCGGAAGAGGAAATGCGTGGCTCTCAAGGCGACCTTCTGCAAGAGCTGTCCCAATTGCACGAGCAAGCTCTGCAAGCAATGCGGAGCATTGCCAAAGCTTTGTGGCCATCCACCTCTTCTCCAGGGAGTATGGAGGAGCTTGTGAAGCTATTCCAGGGAGCTCGGTAGTGCTTCCAATTATGGAAGATATCAGCCTGCCAAGAAGGCGCGCGAGAGGCCTGGGCCATGGTAAAAACACGATACACCAAGCTCGATCCGAATCATATGGCCTGGGTCGGACCTAAGGGGTCAGATGGAAAAGAAATTCCAGTTAGTTTGGTATACGACCAAGTAAAGGTAGCCGCCAAATATTCCCAACAAGATTGTAAGCTAGACAGCCTGTTAGAGGGCATAGAGGAAGAAGTTTTTTAGTCCAAATGACTATGTACTTCAATTGACAAATTTGTCCCTAGCCGGATTGGAAAATGATTATCATGGCAGACCTTTTCGCTTCGACCTCTGGACCCAAAGGCTCGGAGTGTTTCCGAATACCCGCTCAGTAATATAAACTGGGGTATGCGTGGAAACCAGGCGTCACTACAAAAAAGAGACACATCCGTGACATTTTGGGCCGAATGAAATTTTTTTCTGTCATACATATGACACTTCTATGATGATAATTGTGACAAAACCCAGTATCATCATAGATGTGGTGGGCTCCTACTTCTATGACAAAAAATCATGACAGAAAATGGGCTTTTCGTCCTGGGCGGGCCGGAGACGCAGCTGCATGACATTCTTTGGGTCGTCCATAACGGAAAAAATGTGGTATAAGCGAGGGGGAGGAATATTTCGGGGAGTTCCCGGTTACGGTGGGAGGTCGGGGGCCGAGCGATGCGCATTTCTCTCATACATGTACACGCGTGTGTGCGAGGTGTTGGCTCTAACTGAACCCGAGCGAGGCGTTGGGCTCTAACTGAACCCGAGCGATTGCACTGCAGGCTATGCGTTGCTGAACCCGAGCGATCGATCAATGGCCGTTAACTGAACCCGATTGAGTGATTCCTTCGCTACTGCTGCTAACTGAAGCCGATCGATGGGAGGAACAGCGAGCGTTGCGGGGGGGTTTGGATGAACAGTGAGCGGTGGCGTTGCCTCTGGATGAACAGGACCCCGTGGTGTGGTGGAGGGCTGGATGAACAGTAGACGATGGAGGGGTGGATGAACAGGACCCCATGGTGTGGAGG
>NC_057800.1:400332034-400356909 GCF_018294505.1 Triticum aestivum | reverse complement strand
GGTAGTTGAACAGGACCCCGTGGTGTGGAGGGCTGGATGAATAGTAGATGGTGGAGGGGTGCCCGTGGAGGGGTGGTTGAATAGGACCCCGTGGTGTGGAGGGCTGGATGAACAGTAGATGGTGGAGCGGTGGTTGAACAGTAGCCGGTGGAGTAGCACGCGGTGGAGGCTGGATGAACAGGAGCCCGTGGATGAACAGTCGCAGGTGGACGCTGGAGGAGGTCGACGGTGGATGAACAGTAGCTCGTGGAGGCTGGAGGGGGTCGACGCTGGAGATGAATAGTCTCCCGTGGAGTCCTGTTTTGCGGTACACCACACGCGTCCTGATGAACAGGACCCCCGTTTTGACCGTAGCGCTCCAACACAAGTCCGTTTTGTCCGTTTTGCGGTACGCCACACCCCTCCCGATCAACAGGACCCCCGTTTCGACCGTAGGAGGTCCGTTTCCTCTGTTTTACGGTTTGCCAAACCCCTCCTGATGAACAGGATCCCGTTTCGAATGTGGCCGGTCGAACACAAGGCCGTTTCCTTCGTTCTGTGATACGCCAGGCCTCGTTTCCATCGCCTGTTCCGTCCAAGCCCTCCCGATGAACAGACGCATTCCCTTGCCTCCCCATGAACATGACGCATTTCGTTGCCTCCCCATGAACATGACGACGATGATGTTTCTCCGTTCCGACCCATCCATGTACCCGAGCCCTGGCCGTACGTATGCGCGAGTAGGCGTTCGAGACCCCGCCCGTATGTACACATACGTGGCCGTATTTTCTTTCTTGCACCCTGGCCGCTGTACATATGTGTAAATGCTACGTGCGCGCCTCTACTACGACACGTGCGCGCCTCTACATCGACCAGTATGTATGTACACGTTCGCGACCAGAATGACAACGCTACGTACACTTTGACCAGGTGGGTCCCGACTGTCAGGCACTTCCTTGCCTACGAAGATGTAGCTGGTGGGTCCCAGTAGTCAGGGGGCGAATCGTTTTTTTTTGCCCGGATGCACTTCCTTGCGAGCGAAGATGTAGCTGGTGGGTCCCATCAGTCAGGGGAAATATTTTTTTCATGAAATACGGTGGCCCGTCCGGTGGGTCCCGCTGTTAGGTGGAGGAATAATTATTTTGCACGTAATAAGGAGGCACTTCCTTGCTGCGGCTGTGGACCCAGCTGTCAGCCTCTCCACGTACAGTCCACGTCTGATGGAAGCCGTTCCTTGACCACGTTGACCATGCCACGCCAAGAGCACCAGGGCGGTGGACGACGAGGAGCCGGGGAAGACGCGGCAGTGGATGCCCATGTGTAGAGGAGTACGAGGGTTCACTGGTTTGCTGCGGTGTGAGGCTGCCGTCGCCGCAGAATAACAGGGGGTGTGGTTGAGTAGAGGGATGGCCTGGCCAGCGGTGGGAGTAGTAGGGGGCGGTGAGGCCTCCGCCGCATCACAGCCGGCCATGGGAGGCAGGAGCACGAGGCACGACCGGTGCTGGTTTGGGCGGCTGGAGCAAGAAGACCAGAGGTTGAAGAAGCACTACGGCCGTTGGATGGACATCGTACGGTCACTGGAGCTAGAATCGTGCATATTGACTAAGTTGACAAATCCCTCCATCCCCATCAACTTAGTAGGCCCACAAGTCAGCCTACCACTATACTCGGTCCCAGCTAATAGGGGGGAGTATTCATTTTTTTGTGTAATAAGGAGGCACTTCCTTGCGTGCGAAGATATAGCTAGTGGGTCCGAGCTGTCAGCGGCGGTAACATTTTTTTGCGAAATACAAAGGCCCTTTCGGTGGGTCCCTGATGTCAGGTGGGGGAATCATTATTTTGCGCGTAATAAGGAGGCATTTCCTTGTGTGCGGCCGTGGACCCAGCTGTCGGCCTCTCCACATAAAGTCCACTTCAGATGCATGTCGGTCGTTGACCACGTTGACCAGGTCACGCCGAGAGCACAAGGGCGGTGGACGATGGTGAGGCCTAGGAAGGGAACGACACGTAGGCAGGGAAGACTCGGTAGTTGTTTCCCACGCGGAGGGGAGTACGACTGTACGAGGGTTTACTGGTCGTCTGCCATCGCCGGAGAATAAACAGCAGGTGTGGGTGAGTAGAGGGATGGCTAGGCCAGCAATGGGAGTACGATGGGGCGGAGAGGCCTACGAGGCAGCAGAGCTGGCCGCGGGGAGGAGGGAGCAGGCAGTCCCACCGGCGCCTGTTTGAGCGGCTGGAGCAGGAAGAGCAGAGATTGAAGAAGCACGACGGCCGTTGGATGGCCACCCAACAGTCACTACTTATGCATCAACCTTTTTTTAGGAAAGCCTCAAATCTGTGGAAAACAGCATACAGCCCATCTGCCATTATTTCTAATAATTTACAGCCCATTTGCTAATTATTAATGTTTTTTTGGAGCCCATATTCTTTTTGTTAGCATTCCAGCCCATATTGTGGCCACGGTTAAAAAAATATATGAAATTTTGCATATTTCGGTGCGGTTCGAACTGTTTTTAATCCCGAAATTTCGACTCACATTCAAACTGATTTTAAAAATAAATGTATATCAATATAAAATCCAACAAATTCTCCACGCATAAAAATTAATGTAATTTCAAATCTCAAAATGAAGAAAAGATATTTGAAACTAATTGCCGGTTTGATGTGTTTTAAAAATGTACAGCCCATTTCTCATTACTGATGGGCCATTTTCTTGGCCAGCCGAATGAAAGCTCTCCTCGTCATGAAAGATTTGCAGCCCAACAGGCCTCACAAAGCGACTTACTTGGCAAATCACAAAAAAACTGGGCTGTGGCCGTGGACCGAGCTGTCAGCCTCTCCACGTATAGTACTCTTCCGATGGAATGTCGTTGACCACATTGACCACGCCACGCTGGGAGCACCAAGGCAGTGGACGACGGCGAGGCCTAGGAAGGGGCCGACGTGGAGCCGGGGAAGACGCGGCAGTGGATGCCCACGCGGAGAGGAGTAGAAGGGTTCACTGGTTCGGCTGCGGTGTGAGGTTGCCGTCGCCGCAGGGCCTGGCTAGCGGTGGTAGTAGTAGGGCGCGATGAGGCCTCATCGGCAGCACAGCCGGCCACTGGAGGCAGAAGCAGCGGTCTCCCCGGCGCTGGTTTGGGCGGCTGGTGCAAGAAGAGCAGCGATTGAAGAAGCAGCAGGACCGTTCGATTCAAATCCAACGGTTACTGCTGCTAGAATCGTTTGTTGACTAACTTGACAAGCCCTGTGTACGCGTCAACTTAGTAGGCCCAGATGTCAGCCTCCCAACCGGTGCGCCCCAGATGTCAGTAGGAGGAATCATTTTTTCGCGTAATAAGGAGGCAGTTGGTTGCGGCGGCCAGGCCAGTGGAGGGAGTAGGGTGGGCCGGGGAAGCCTGCGCAACATCACAGCGGGCCACAAGAGGAGGGAGCAGGCAGTCCTGCCGGTGCTAGTTTAGGCGGCTGGAGCAGGAAGATCAGAGATTGAAGAAGCACGTCGACCGTTGGATGGACATCCAAAACTAACTGCTGCTAGAATCGTGTGTTCATTGACAAAGCCTTGCGTAAACAAGTCAGCCTCGAAATCTATGGCGTGTACAACCCATTTGCTATTATTTTTATAATTTTTACTCATTTTCTAATTCATATGGAATTTATTGCAGCCCGTTTTCCACTTTTAGAATTGCTGGCCATTTTCTAGTCAGTACGAGGGTCAAAAAATTAACTAAATATGTGGGAAATTTTGAAAATTCGCAAATTTTTGCTGGGGAACGAAATATTCTTAATCCAAAAATTATTAGCCATACGAAAACAAATTTAAAAATAAATTAGTACTATGTCATGTTAAATCCAATGAAATATGTATAAGATATTAGTGAAGAACAAAAACAAAAAAAGAAACTTATATCCCATTTGCTATAATTTTTTTGGAATTTTCAACCCCTTTTGATATTACTTTTAACAGACATTGACCATACTCTTAAGCCAGGCCGGAATGCATCCCTCCTTGTCTTGAAAGATTTGCAGCCCAGTAATTCGGAGAAAACAAATAGGCCTAGCTTGGGTATTCTTCAAAAAGAAATACTGGGCTACCTATTTTCCCAAAGAACTGGTGCATGAGCATTTAGCTTTATTTATTTATTTACTTATTTATGTTTAGGGGACCATGAGCACGTACCTGGGCCAGATTCATGTGAGAGCCTCCCTTCCAGTTAATTATGGGCTTCTCTATTGGGCCTTCATCAGTGGGCTGCATGTTATTAATAAGTGGAAAATGTGTTCCGAGTTTCAAAAAAAATGTGTTCCGTATGATAAATAGTATGCGCTACGTACGGTACGGGGCACTAAAGGATCGAACCGTGCAACGACTTCCAAAACATTGTGTTTGTCGTTCTAACAACACATTTATTCAACCAACAGATGAAATATACTACTGATTGTACATTGAAAACAGCAACAGCAGCAACCAGGGCTGGGGGTGCAACAAAAGCAGTAAGCGGGCCAGAAGAGTGAAGACGCAGCTCTCTCTTCCAAACCAAACATCAGCCATCATTACAAAAGGGCTACCAAAAAAGAACAAGTGTATGCATCAAACTAAATAAAGATCCTACTACACCAAGTGTACGCATCTAACTAACTGGCTCAGTTAGACGTTACTATTTATTAAGCTGTGGAGATTGGCTGACGGCTTGAACCAGATGGGTGCCTGACGGGGGAAACTCTAGCTAGCAAGTCGAAGTATGATACTTGTGACCCTCTCTCCTACTTTGGGTTGCAGAGCGTGGCGGCACATATCAGGGTATGGTGCATGTAGAGACGCATGGTACGTTGTGTACACACAGTTTTGCCTGATGAACGAAACTGCGCTGCCATCATGATCCTTGCTGTCGGTTATCTCCTAGTTAATTGGATAATTTAGTCCGACAAACAAAGAGCATGTACCAAGGCTACTTACCAGCCTCCAGTCAAAAATTCCTGAAGGCCCAGAGAAGCTGGGATCCTCCTCAAAGACCTCCTCAAACACGTCCGGTATGTGCGAACGATGATCAATCTTTCGCCGTCGTCTGATCGAGCCAGGAACCACCTGCAACTACCATGCCGCTTTTCTTTGAAAGGTTCTGCGATTAGGAAGGGTAGGGACACCAGGCGGCCTACAACATCATATCAAGTTGGAGTCAAATAAAAAATGGCTCTTGGTTTAGTCAATCTTAAGAACAACATGTTATGAGCATGAATATTTTTTCAGCAAATGTTGATAGTAATATAAGCAAGCCATCATGATATCATAGGAAAGTAACATACTGCTGTAACAGCCGTTTGTAGCGATGACTGGAGTAGGCCAGCAATACGTCCAGCCATAGAAGGAGTTGATAGCATAAATGAAGCCCTTGTGTTCAATGGCATCAGAGAACCATGGAGGATGTATGATCCTGCGATGGACGTGCAGATTTATCCACTTACCGCAATGACCTGTCAGATAGGAGAGACCGCGGTTGAAGAACGCAATTAGCCTGAAGTCTTTATAATTCGCAGATCTTGTGGGCACTTGGCAGATTACAACCTTGAGCAAATCAAACTTGGTATCATGTTGGCTACTGTAAGATTCCAAGTATTCTGGGCCGCAGTGCCAAAGCAGTGCAGTGTTAATCGAAGGAAGGGGATCAATCGCCGGGTGTAGACCTCCACGAGCATCCAGCTGCCGCGACCGTCGATGCTCACCATCCAAGACGTGTTCATGCCGATCCAGTACATACCGTTAATGTAGTTGAGGCTGACGGGGATCAGATCGCAGTCAAGGGGGTTGATGCTCGCCACCCTACGATCGTTATGCTACGTGACACGCCGTTTCTGAAGATCAGGCGGCATCATCAAGCAAGGAGCTGGCTTAAAAAGCTCCGGCCTGAGGGCTTTGAGTAAACGGTATAGCCTCGACGAGCACGCGGCGAGCGGCATGGTACTGAGATTGTCCACACGCGAAACAATGAGCTTGATTACCTCTGTGGTGAGCAAATTCCAGCCACTCTTTTGGCGGACGCTGCTCGGTTCTGCTATTGTTAGTGCTTGAGTTTCGGACGAGGGGGGAGGCGCCTTAGCGGGGATCGAAGATTGGACGAGATTATGTGCGGACAAAGATGGATAAGCGAATATGTGTTACGGGAAGTGGACAGGTGATGATGACTACAACACGCCGCTTGACTTACGAGACACATACCAGCAGCATAGGGTCATGTCGATGCCAGACAACTTGCTTGAGTGATCATAGTACTGGTACTCCCTACAATGCTATGCCCTAACTTGCTTGAGTAGAGTAGTAGAGTAGGACTCTGCTCTACTACTAGCACCGGAGGAGTAGTATATTCTAATCTAAAATAGTTACAAACTTCAATGCCCGAGCATGGAACGACTACGAACCGTGCTCAAAGACCGTGTCTACGTGGTGTTTGGACATGGGCGACAACCTCAACACCAATGGTTCAGCTCCCGTTGCACCGTATGTGTTTCCGTCCTTCATGTTCGAAATCGTGGTAAAATTCATGTTTCTACTCTGTATCCTACTACTATGCTAGTCCACATGATTAGTTGCGAATGATGACTTCTTCCCCGACCTCGGCAACCTCATCCTCGACGACATGGGCGACAATGTTAACGCTGGCAACCAGTGAGATACAGGGTGTAGGAAGCGGTTTGGGAATTTGCATGCCTTTCCAACCAGTGAGATACTCCGTACAAAGTACGACAGAGAAATAACCACAAAGAAGGAAGCTAAAAGTAAACAATCAAACGAGCATTTTTGATTTTGTTTTGCATTGAATCATTTCACAAGCTTGACTAGTCTTGTTTTTCTACTTTTACAAAAACCGCATCGTAATGTTAAAACGTGCATTTGCACGTACATAAGTAATAGTAGTACTCCCTCCGTCTAGGTGTATAAGTCTTCCCTCCTTGGTCACGGTGCACAACCAAAGATGACTTATTGACCTAGATGGAGGGAGTAGCACAGTCTGCAAGCATATATCGAGAGAGACGTGTAGTGCGATAGTGGAAAAAAATTACTCGTATATGAGACCTGATCTCACGGTTAGCAGGTGAGACCCGTCCTGATGGATGACACATGGCTTTTAAGTGGGAGGTGGGGGATGCTTTATGATTTGTGAATGCCACGTGTCATCCATCAGGACGGGTCTCGCGTGAGACCTGGTCTCATAGAATTCTTTTCCTGCGATAGTATATAGTAAAGTTTGTGCTATATGCACGTACTGGCAAAATGCGTACGAATACACAAGGTTTCCAAACTTTCTCTTTTACATACTTAATTAAGGATGCTAAAAATTCCTGAACGTTCGGGATTTATCATTTGCGTCCCGAAATTAATGAGATCGCCTTACGAAACAAAAATTATACTCCTCCTAAAAGACACGGCGCTCGCAGGAGCGCTTGCGGCGCACCACGAGTGCCCTGGTGCGCGGCCATTTCCCAGTGCGCTGACACAATGGATCTTCCTCAGCTTTGCAACTCGCGAGGTGCTCATTGACGTCTTGCGGGCGGGCGAGCGCGATCTCACCGGTGTGGTGATCCGGCGCCAACAGGTACTCCTCCTTGCTGGAAGCGTGCACCCGGTCCATGTACCGCCAAGCGTAGATGAGGCGCTTGGGCCCGACTGCACTCAGGGGTCGGCATGGGCGTCCTCCGCCACCCTCACGGCCCTCGCACGAGCCTTCTGCCAAAGAGCCAATTGCCTGACTCTCTCGGACGCAACATAGGCCTCCCAGGCAGCTTGTTCCGCGGTGCGCTTCTCTTCCTCGGCCTTCTTCTCCGCCTCTATTTTGGCGCGCTCTGCTGGAGGCAAAGCCTCCCACAAGGCGACATCCATTTCTTTCCAAAGCTCCTCAAGGCTGGGGGGGCTCGGCGGGCGGCGCAGCGTTCTCCTCGTAGCGGGGAGCCGATGCGTCCTCCGGCGCGCGTGCTGGCGAGATTGGGAACGCCGACGCGTCCACCTCGACGCGTCGCGGCGAGGAGCGGAACGCCGATGCGTCCTCCTCGACTAGTGGCGCGAGGAACGGAACGGTGACGCGTCGCGTAGCGGCAAGGAGCGGAACACCGACGTGTCCTCCTCGACTAGTGGCGGCGAGGAACGGAACAGCGACGCGTGACCGTCCGCGCGGTGCAGCGAGGGGCTCCTAGGGCTTGGGAGGGGTGATGCCATGGTGGTCGACATGAGAGGGAGGGGGAGGAGATAGCGATGAACGTGAACGTGAGGGGGAGGAGATAGCGATGTCGTGGGAGGCGCAGTATTTATAGCGAGGAATGGCACACCTACATAAGATATGGACTGAGCTGCACTGACTTAACTGTCGGTCCAGTTGCGTCACTGACATGTGGGCCAGACCCCTGTTGGGCCCATATGTCAATGACTGAATGCACCTGCAGTTAAGTAACAGCTACGTGGGCATATTTGTTGGAGTAAATTATGGGGGAGCGAAGGGGTGGAAATATTGCTGGTCACAACGGATTGGACGAGCGTGGGGGAGGAGAGTCATGCATGCAGATTTTTTCACACGGGGTGGAGTGGTGGGACCGCCGAAGGGAGAAGGAGAGTTTGGCAGGCATATTGTTTCACACATGGAGAGGAAAAAATTTGGAGACGAACGGGCTTCCTGCAGGTATGGGGAACGGTGCATAATAAGTCATCTTGCATGTCGGGCTAGGTATAGTCTCAAGTCACTAAAAACAAACACGCCCCACACATGTTCATATTTCAAGGTGCACTAAATTATTGCATGCAATGATTAAGGCTGGCCATAATGGTGGTATCTTAGCTGGTATCATGCACACGGGAATAGCAAACATGCTGACGTGGCAAAGAATTAAAGAAGAGAGGGGGTTAGAGTAACTAGAGTTCATGCATGCATTGGTAAACACATTTTTTTGTGGATAACGACAGCACTAGTTGAGTACTTTTGCAGACTTCAAAAACTATTCCACAATGTGTCAACATTCACAATGTCAAATCAATATTTTTACACTCATTATAAAACATAGTTCTTATACTAGTACTAGTTGAGTACTCATTATAATTAGTACTCCCTCCGTCTAGGTGAGCAAGTCATCTTAGATTGTGCACTATAACCAAGGAGGAGGGGAAAACGAGAGATCTTAATGTTTATAATCAGTACTCCCTCCATCTAGGTGAGCAAGTCATCTTAGATTGTGCACTGTGACCAAGGAGGAGGGGAAAATGAGAGATCTTAATGTTTATTTGCTAATTAATAGCATTGCATGCAATGAACTAACCACTGCATGTCGTGTTTGGTAGTCTCAAGTCATTAAAAGCATGCACACCCACATCTCCTATTGGTTGATATGTCAAGAAACAAGAAACGAGGTAGAAGTTAATGCACCGCGCCTAACACTAGCCACAATGGATAGTAACATACACTAGTAACATACACATATCCCTAGACTATGTTACTACCTTCATAGTGGGTAGTAACTTAAGTGTGGTAACATGCAAAGATTCACTTATTAGGTTATAGACTCATATTGCATTGGGACATGTGATGTTACAGTAACTAGCTAAGTTACTACAATTACCTCTCTCTTCATTAACTCATTGCCACATAAGCAAATCTGCTGAGTTGGACTCGATGTTACCGCTGAAGTTACTCCCACTATGGCTAGTCTAAGTGTTTTGGGAGTATTGTAGATATTGATATTTTTAGTATAAATTTGGTTGTGGGATTTCATTGATGCCTGTCAAAGCGTTGACAGGTCTGCTATGCGTGACCTGAAGATGAAAGCGTTGAGCATCTTGAAGTTGATCAACAATCTTCAATTGTCAAAGATTAGCCGTTCGGCCAATAAGGTGGCACACTTAATCGCTAAGTATAGCTTTGACAATAGATTAGATGGTATTCTTGTAAATAATGTACCACCCTGTGTGGTGAATATTGTATCGAATGAGTGTACTAGTGTGGCTAGTTAATTAATATAAGGTGGTGTTAAAAAAAGTATAATTTTGGTCAAACACTTTGCAAATGGTTGACGGGAGTAAACAGGACCAGAGGGAGTATCATGCATGCGGAGTAGGCAAAAAAATTGCTTGTCTAAAAAAGGCAAAAAAAATTGCTCATTTATAGCCGGTCGAAGTCTCAAAGGGCGCGACCGTGCGAGGGAGGCGAAGGTCGTGGGAGGCACGACGTTTAATGGAATTAAGTGAAGTTACATCCATGCGCCGAGATGGCGTGCGAACAGGCAGAAGCTATACCGTCGGGCCTACGATATGGGTCTAGTAGACATGACATCTAGGGGGTCCCGCATAGTTCTCGAGAACTCTTTGGGGGCTTGCAGCCGTTTATCCACCGGGCAAGCCAGCAACCCCACGCCGTTCGCACACCCTACTCGTCCCCGTCTTCTACCTTACAACAGTTCACTCCCAGTCGTCCCATCCTTTCACATTAGTTCGCTCACAGTTTTTTTGGGGGTACAACAGTTCAACTTCTCCTAACCCTCCTCCCAAATCTCCATGGTCGCCGTTGAGTACCAGGTTAGAGCCATCACCAGTGATCAGTTCATCATCATCTACACACGTGGATCCGAGACGGTGAAAGCATGGCTTGCTCGCTTCCTACGCATGTTCAATAGTTCAACGGATGAGTGGGTCGCTGGGCTAGATTTTGAGTACACCACAGTCCTGGGATGAGAGAAGGATCTAAAGGACGAAGAGAAGAAGAAGCCCGCCGTGATCCAGGTTTGCGTACATACGTTTGCTTGGTCTACTACATATGCCATGCCGACGTTGAGTGCCAGGATTTTAAGAACTTCCTCAAGGACAAAAGAGTGAAATTTGTTACTGTAGGCTTTAAGAACGACAGTGACGTCCTGCGTCGGATAGGTCTCGTTGTAGGCCAGCCCTTCGATCTCCAGAAGGCAAGCCTGGTGTCCTCCTCTCAACCTTCAATGCTGACCCTGGCAGCAGCCATGATTGGTCCTTCGTACGCTAAACTGAAGAAACCTCATCACGAGTTTCATCATGCATGGGAGTCGAAGACATTAGATGAAGATCACATCCTGTACGCAGCAATGGATGCCTACCTTTGTTTAAATATCTACAAGGGTTGGATGAAGAAGCAGAGCCCAGTGTCCAGTTCAAGCAAAGAAGCGTCAGCGAAGAGGAAGAGGAAGAGGGATGAGGATGAAGTCGAGGAAGTGGACTCGGACTCCAAGTAGGTGGCAGTGCCATCGCTCATGCTGGTTCTACTGTAGTGTCAAGCGGACTAGTTGCTTATTAGTTCATTTTCAAGGGTGTGTTGTGCTGAGGCCCCAGCAGAACTATATGTTTATGTTCTTTCTCGTTATTTGAACTCTTTAGTACGTACAGTAGTACTAGTACTATGTCTTACTACGGTTCTTCTTGCAGTTGGTACTACTGCTCGTATCTTCATGTTCCTACTGTACTTAATACGTTCGTACTAGTAGTATAATTTGGGTCAGTCGATTTGTGAAAGAAGTTCGACGAAGCGAAGGAAGAAGACGGCAGAAGAGGTGGAAGAAGCCCTTCTAGCCATCCATGTTGCATCAAACGGCTCACATGAGTCGACTAACCCAACTTGCTCCTTCAGATTGCAGGATCCATGTGGCATTCAAGGTCTCGAAGGTAGATTCCGCGTCCTGACCCAGTTTGCGGGCTCGACGCACGCGCGACCGGCTTCCGCCGCGACAGCCACCATGCGCACCTCCTACGCGCGGGCGGAGACGACAATGACACGCTAGTTCCTCCTCGTCGGCGTGTTGGAGCACGCGCTCGTCCTCCTCTTCGTATGCTGTGTGCATAGACGCGACTCCACCAGCTGCTCGCGTGCTTGGCAGCGCGGCGGCATCGCGAGGAGGGACTACAGACGACGTGAGCAGGCGAGCCTTCGGCTTCATGGCACAGGGATGGCAGCGACACGGCGGTGATGGGCGAGAAATTGTTGGCCAGAGCAGGCGGGCGCCGGCATGCGCAATGGCGACAGCGGCATATTGATGAGTGTGCGTGTGGGAGCTTACTTTAGTTTTATATATAAGGTGGTCAAACTTAAAAGAAAACTGTACTAGTACACGTAAACATTAGACTTAGGCAGCGCTTTTATTAGTTACTAGCTTATGTTCTTGCCCATTGTGACCAGCCTTAGTACCACGGCCACGATACGGAATCCTGTGCAAGCACGTGAACCGCGGTCGCGCGGTCGATCAAACGGTGCGTCACCGTGTCACGCTCGAAGGACATCCACCAAACCTTTTTTTGTGTGTGAAAACAATCCTCGAATATTAATCAACTTTTTTTTCCTGTGAAAGTTCTTGACGCTGCAATATTTCCATATATTTGAATTTAGCTCCAGTTCGTGTTTGTTTGGATTTGGACGTTTTAGGTGCGCCCTAGTTTTTTTAATACTGATTTTGTGTGTGTGACTGAGAGAGAACGTGTGTATGTGTCCATATGTGTGTTGTGGCGGAAGGGCAATGTGGAGACGGTGTGCGTGTGATACATACATAGAGAGGTGTGAATGTGCAAATGATCGTGCATGAGTGAGACATAGAGAGATGTCGATATGTTGTGTATACATGAGAGAACGGTCTTCTAGTTTACTTGTGTGTGTGTGTGTGCGTGCATGAGAGAGAGAGAGAGACGGAGAGAGAGAGACAGAGAGAGGAGCATCCGTAACACAACAACCATCTCTCTCGATTCGTCCGTCCCTCGCACGGCCGCATGCAACACATGCATCAATGCGCACATTTTGACACCCTCACCCGGCCCCTGCCCACCTCAAGGCCCGCACAATCTCTTCATGAATACCCATTTCTCTCCTTAGATTTGTTTTCTCTCAATATCTGACACACACACACACACAGAGAGAGAGACACACGCAGCACAACACACACACACACTCCCGAGCACACAATTCATCCCCATCCAAGGTTATACGGCGAATACTCTCGCTTGTGCTTCTTTGCACCCCAACATGCACAACACCTCAATCTTGAAATAGGGTAACGAGTACTCGTTGCCGGCGACCACACCGCGCTAGAGAATGTGGAGTCATTTGGAAGCAGGTTGATGTGACGACGGCTGACTGACTCCTCCCCCCACCCTCTCTCTCTCTTGCGCAAAATTACCAATCCCTCTCTCCCCCGCACAAAATTGTCAATCCCTCAACCCACGAGATCCTTCCCCTCTCATCCATGTTTTTCCTGCTCTCTCATCAAACATGTTGTCTCTTCTCCTTCCACGTATACAGAATCCAGATGCACACGCATCTCATGTATATTACATGTATGCATCTTTCTCACAGACCTAACTTCTTCCTCTCTGTTTCTCTCTCTATCTCTCTCTCTCTCTGTGTGTCTCGTTAGGTTTGTCTCCTACTCTCTCGTCCACATACATACAATCTTTCCCTCCCTATCTGCTCCATCTTCAAAAGCTCTCTCTGCACGTTTCATTCACACATTGGGATATGTAAAAATGTTGCTTCCATAATGGCTAATGTAGAGTTATGGTTGTTCTTGTTGCATCCTACAAAGTAATAACTATGAAATGCATTTAGATTCTCATTTGACTGGGATTATGTGAGTTTGAGCATGTTGTGGAGTACTATAGACCTTGTATACATCTTGGGATTCGACAATGATTGCAACTATTGAATTGTATAGACCATTACATTCGAAGTCAATAGCCTAATGTATTTATTTCACAATTTCAATAAATGATTAGTTCACTACAAACTAAGAAAACAAATGTGTACTCCCTCCGTTTTTATTTAAGTCCGCGTATTAGCATTGGTCAAAGTCAAGTTTTGTAAACTCTCAGAAAGCTTATAACAAAAAATATTAACATATACAATAACAAATAAATACCATTAGATTCATTATTGAATGTACTTTCACATCATACATATTTGTTATGGTAAATGTTTATATTTTTCTATAAACTTGGTCAAACTTTAGGAAGTTTGACTTCGGTCAAACCTAATATGCAGAGTTTACTACTACTACTCGCTAGTTGCTTAGCCGAATCACTCAACACGCCACACGGGGAGTCCAGTGTCACAAAATTTTGAGGTCGGCGGGAAAATCTCCCGCGACCCTGATTCGAGTAGTGGGAAGTTACCATCATAGCCTTCGGAATAGGCTTACGGATGACGCTTGGTAGGGGGCTGTTTTCGTAACTTCAGGTTCACCCTACCCAGCCAACCCCACCCCGGCACCCAGAGTAGTACACCTGAATACTCCCCAATTTCTATCCCCACCGCAAAATAGACTTCTCCACGGCATCGCAGCCTTCGTGCTCCTCCCCTTTACTTTGGCGCACTCATCCACCACAGCGCATCTGCCTAATCGACGACCTCGTACGCCGCACTAGAGCCGGTCCGCCGTCGTCGTCGTACACGGAGCCTCTTCCCCGGCATCGTCTTCCACGGTCTCGTACCTGCTTCTCGGAAGCTGACGCCAAGCGCAGAAGTACCACCGTCGAGGACAATGAACTGACTCCCGTTGCCGACCATGACTCACAGAGGCCGCCGCGACCATCGTTCTCCTCCTCGATTGGTAATGTGTGTATTGAATCACTTAGCAGTACATGTGCAGTTCCAATTTTATTCATACCTACCCTTCAAATTTCCTGGGTGCTATTGTTCCCGTAAAAGTAATTGGTTATAGCCTCCATTGTCCAACAAAATATCATCTTGTAATTGTGCGTCGCTCCTGTATCGCGCTGTGCTTGGGTAGGTTTTTCATCTGCAACTAGTAGTGTGGCAAATGATGGAAAGGTTTTTAGAACTAGCAAAATGCCCATGCGTTGCATGCATAAAGATGCATTTGTATGAGTAGTTTATCTTGTTGGAGATGCTCTAACATGGCAGACGAGTGCTTTAATGTTGCCCACAAGATGCGCGAGTATTACTAGTAGTATATTTTTTCTTGCCATGTTGAGATTTTAAAACCACGAGTGCGAACATGCAGAGGAGCAATGAAGATCAAACACGGGATATTCGGGACATCTTCAAGGAGTGTGGCAAGTTAAAGAGGAGTTGCACCGAACCTGTAAAATGAGCTTTGGTAAATAACACCCTTTCAATTACTTCCGTGTAGCCTCGTGTTCTTTGATGTGTATATGTTGTAGTTTTTGTTTCTCTTAAGCGTGGTGTTCTTCGATGGGTAATAAGAAGAGTCTTAATCATCCTAATGCTTTCGTTTTTAGCTTGATGTAGGAAGTGGGTGTTCTCACCTTGTAGTCTGTTTTTATTTATTTATTCCTTTTGAATTCACTTCTCCGAGTTATGATTATCTGGCTTCTACTAAATGGATCTAGGTTGCTCTGAGTATTGATCTAAAAAAGAAGTAACTTCATGTCAGGATGCAGTTCCTGCGAGGAGGGAAGTATGGTCAACCTCGAGATCATGTTTCCAAAATGAGGCTGGATTACACACAAGGTGCCAGTTCCCTAATGATGCTGGATTAGACACAAGGTGCAAATTCCTAGATGATACTGGATTACACACAAGCCAGGTGGAGTCATCAGCTGTCCGTGTCCTCATGGCATTAGTAAAGGCTGAAAGAAAGCGTGCAGCAGCCCTTGAGACTGTAGCTGAGTTCCTGAAGAAGCGAAAAGAACAATAAGATGCTCTCTTCACCCAAGCCAAAGAAGAGATGGAAGAAGCCAAAAATAAGCTAGCAAAGGCAGAGCAGGCTAGGCGTCTCCTGCTATCTAAAACTGTTGTCAATACAAAATTTCCTTCATAATAGCTAGGTTCAAATGTTTATCCAGTCAGCATGCCTGTTGTGATGTCCATGCATCTACTGATGTGGCACAATTTTTTTTGGGTCATGTAATAACAACAATTACTTTCCAAACAATAACAGACGAAGCATTGGACATGGTATAGTTCACGCGCAAGCCCGACATTCCAAGTTCAACTTCCACATCAAACTCATGTTCATAGATATCTACACATTCATACATAATGTCCACAACCATGATTCACTTCAAATCCAAAAAAATGTGAGGAGAGTTATAAATACAGAAAATCCTCTACTAGTTCCTGCTACCAGTGCGAGCACAACAAGTCAAGACCATGCGTAAATTAATTATATTGTAGTCATTTTTTGTGTTCTAAAATGCCTGCCGGCTCGCGGAAGGACGTGTTGTCGGCACATGCGCAGATTCAATGAAGGTAGGCGGGGCAGACTTAAGCTGGTTGCACGCGGCGAGGAGGCGTGCTCAGCTGGGCCTGCAGCGAGTGCGGCCCTCTTAGCCGACGCGCCGGTTCAATGCCTGCGCTATGAGAGGTCGCCTCCGTGTCAGAGCAATCACTCCCTCCAGTCCTTTTTTTGGGTATAACAAAATATCATTTTCCATTCACATTTTAGGGGTAGGAGTTGTGCATGTGTGTCTGTGAGAGAGAGAGAGAGAGGAGACGGTAGTCGGGGTTATCTGATCGGTAAACAAATGAATAATGTCAGTCTGGGATGGAGACGAAAAGGAGACCGCAACAAATGTTGTGTCTACAGGAGAGATAGAGAGAGTAATTTTAGTGGTATGAGTCATATGTAGAGACATATAGGGTGTGTGAGAGAATCCCATAGAGAGAAAGACAATGTGAAAGACGAGTGGAGATTGTGTGTTTGGCGGTGAAAAAGAAAGCTTAGGTACCGAGTGATACCAGAGAACAGTAGAGACGTGAGAGATAATGAAAACCGTGTAATTTATAATGATAGGGAGAGTATGACACTTCTCAAGGGAGACGTCGAGAGACCATGTTTGCGAGGATAGGAGCAACATGAAGTGAGCGTGCGGGTGAGCTGGAGAAAAAAGAGTGATAGCTACCTGAAGGAGCATGCATGCGAGAGAGATGGGCGTGAAAGGAGTGAACAAAAAAGGGATTCAAATATTTGAATTCGAGATGATGATACATGTAATCCATACTCAAACCAAAATTGATCTATCAAACATGCATACTCATATGAATTCACGTACATCTATGTTACTGATCCATACATTTTAGTAGAACATAATTTGGTTAATTTTTTTCGAATTCAACCTTAAGATTTCGAGATCGTTGTATTTGTAGATCATATTATACATATAAAGGAGCAGAATTCTTTGTTGTGCTTTTGAAAGTATATATATATAAAATGATGTATATAGAATGTAATTCCAATTGAAAATGGATCCCTCCCGAAAAAAATATAGAATACAAATGGGATTCGAATTGAGTTGGCACGGTAAACATGCACTCTGCAAAATTTGAACGAAGCGGGATGGAAATCACTGCTGCCTATCCCTGCCACGCAAAGCCTATATGCTGGATTTCTATAGGTTTCGATAGGGGTAGGTTTGTAATTTCACCCAAACGTGACGTAACCGCCTCTCACCCGGATTCATACACGGTGGGCGCCAAAACACAGTGTGTCCTCGGCCGAAATCGAATCCCTCCCCGATTCATATTCATACACGGTGGGCGCCAAAAACAAACTCTCGTCGGAAAATATGTGGTGTATGCGAGATTACCGTCCTATCCCCAACCGACTAGTGTTGCTGTGATGTGGTAGAAATTTGAAACAGGGGCTAAGTTTGTCAATTTCCTCGCATTTGAGACAAGCGCGCCCTGAATACATTGTTCCCCCTTCCTCTCTACCTCCCTTTTCCCCATTCGTACTCCGTGGGCGCCAAAACACCCTCTCCACCCCACCCTCCTTTGTCCGCCGCCGTCCGCCACCCCATCCACCGCCGTCCTCCTCCACCATGCCGGAGCTGATACCCTGACACCGCCGTCCATTACAAGAGATCGACCTCTCTCATCCACGGCTTCGGACCGGGATCCTTTCATCATGTCCTCTCGCTTCATCCCCGCCGTCGTCCACCTTGCCGGCGCCGCTCCTACGACCGTCTCGTCCACCACACCCTGCCGCCACCATCTACCCTCCTAGATCTGCTTCCATGCCGCCGACAGCCATCGCTACCGCAGCACCGTCAAATTCTCAGCAGATGCCTACATGGCGCCGCATCAGAGGCGGTACTCTTTCGTATCTGCTCAACTTATTTATCACAGCAAGAAAATAGATCGCCACTGCTTTACTCTGATTTCTTGTCTTGGTTGCGAAGTTGCGTTTGTCCGGTTTGCACCTTCAGATCCGCCATGGCACGCTCAACACCATACTCGCAATGCTTATGGTTTTCCCCTTTTATATTCCACACTAGTTAAATCACAGTAGACTAAATTTCAAAATTGGGTCAGTCGATTTTTCAGAGCTCGCCAGAGTTCGCCGGTGTGATCGAAGGGGCTCGGGTGGTTGTGGGGCCTCGCCAAACGAAGAAAACTTGACGCGGGTGGGGGTGGGGGTGGGGGTGGCGGAGGAACACAGGCGGTGGGGGCCGGTGGTCCGGCTGGCGGCCCGTGCGGTGTTCTGTATGGGAAGAATCAGAGACGAGGAAGAAGAAGGGTTATGAGACATAGGATCTTCATCCAACCGCCTGAAATGGTCGAGAGACAACTAGGAGTTGCATTCTTAATGCGCTCTGGTTCATCATGTGTGGGCACTGCGCAACCAACATATTATTATCCAAAATCTGCTTGCTCTTCTTTACCATGTTCCTCTTTCATTCTTCTTTAATATGTACACTCTCCGTTCCTAAATACAAGTCTTTGTATAGATTCCACCATGGACTACATATGGAGCAAA
Organism: Triticum aestivum; assembly: GCF_018294505.1. Taxonomy (NCBI): domain Eukaryota; kingdom Viridiplantae; phylum Streptophyta; class Magnoliopsida; order Poales; family Poaceae; genus Triticum; species Triticum aestivum. Next base: position 400,338,216 of record NC_057800.1, on the reverse strand, counting down.
ATGAGTGAATCTACACTCTAAAATGTACCTGGATACATCTGTATGTGATCCATAGTGGAAATCTCTACCAAGACTTATATTTTGGAACGGAGGGAGTATGATAGTAGTACAGTATGTTCCTTGTACTGGAGATGAGCAGGGACATTTGCAGTGTAGAGGTCTATACGGTCGGTTGTGATTGACACTTTGAGCCTCTTTGATTCGTAGGATCTTGTAAACATAGGAATAGGATTTGTAGTGGCCTGCCCACTTGAATCCTATAAGAATAGCAAGGAAATGTGGGGAGTTGTGTCGCCTTTGAGAGTTACATTGATATTAACAGTACCGCACCTTCACTTGAAGAGAGCTGGTATCCGAAGCCTTTCTAGCCGTACCGGCAATACTAGCACATATATTCCAGCAAGTTCCACTTTGCTGATTTTACTCTCATGCTTAAGGTTTTCCCATTATATCTACACTATGATCTATGTAGCTGCTTTCTGTCGCACTAGCAGCAGTCCACTCTTGAAGCTAAACATTGCAATGACTTACAAAATTGGCACCAAGGCATTGAGTGCCATTCTGGATGCAATGAAACTCATACGCTCCCCACCTGTTTATTCTTGTTTAGAATATCATCCTAATGACTATACTAACCTCGAGGAGTCAAAGGCAGATGGCATGTCCTGTTCACCCATCAAGGTGCCTGTTCTAATTTGGCAATGTTTTATTGATTGCGGATATCTTGCATATGTTGTCTTGCATTTCTTCTACTTTGTTGCACCGCCATCTGCTTAGTTTACTCATCATATATGTCGAGATGCCATGCCCATCCATTATCAATACATATTCCATCTGTCATCATACCATGTTTTTCCACTCAAATGCTATTCTTGTCATCAGACATCAAAAAGGAAGAGGGTGATTGCCGAACCTGAAGGAGCACCAGCAAAGTCCTTGAAAAAAGTGGTGGTGCCGGAGAAATCAGACAGCGCCCCACTTATATTGGTTGTACAACCAGTGACACAAAAGGTAGGACCGACTCCAGCAGACTGTACCCATACTTCACTGGCCACACCACTAGCCCCACCACACAGGACCTGCACTCCAGCAAAATGTATACCGATTTCATTTGCCATAGCACCAGCTGTACCACAAAAAAATCCCACTCCAGCAAAAAGTACAGCAAGTCCACCGGCCAAAGACCTATCCCAACTACAGAGACGGCTAATTCCTGCAGATTGGAACCCCATTCTTATTCCCAGTTTAAAAGACAATGCTTTCAATGTTGTTAGGGACTACGTGCATATATTCCCATCATGGGAAGATTATTGTGAAGACAAACACCATTTTCACATCTTCCTGTCCAACTTACGTGTAAGTGCTATTATTCATGGCTATTATTTTCCTATTTTCTACTGATTGAACACATCAATGATTTACATTACGTTGTTGTAACTAGGCGAGGGTGAATCTGGATAGTCATGACGAGCAAAGGTTGCTTGTGCTTTTCAAGGAAGCATTGCAGTAGTATCGGTGTTACCTGAGGAAATCACACTTTGATGGCAAGTCTATAAATGAATTCCTGGTGAAGTCTCCTGTGCTAAATTTAGAAGACATTGAATGGAAAAACCTTGTTATGCACTGGTCTGGTTCCCAGGATGAGGTACTGTCTATGAAATCACATGACAATTTGAACTTCTACTTTTCCGCATGTGCCTTACGGATCTTTTTTGCAGGAAATCTGCTCGAAGAAGAATTCCGGTTTGACAAGAACGACAGGATATCTCAAATATGTTGCCCGCTGCTTTGCTCTTGTTAGTACCTGTTGTCCTGTATCACTGTACATGCATACATACCTGGTTCAATATGTGACAGCAGTATGCATGATAGCTTGCTTATCAATTGTTCGCTCCAAATTATCTGATCTGTATGAATGGTTACATTAGTGTAGAATATATCCAATGCCAATGTTTTTTTAGCTCCGCGTTGTTCTTGTAAGTACATGTTGTCCTTTATCAGTGTACTTATAATGATAGGTAGTTGTTCATGTACCATCACTTTTCAGCTTATTTTCCTTTGCCCTCCATTTTCTACACATCATATCTATATTTACTCTTACCATAAGGTTGGTACTGAAGAAGTTTAGCTGTGCATTGCTCTTGGATGTATGTTGTGCCTGTATCGCTGCACTTACATTTATAGCTACTTGGTTATGTAGCATCACTCTTCATCTTATCTTAAATATTCTCCATTTTTTCATATATTATCACATCTATATTTACTCTTAACAAAATGTAGAATAAAGGCAATGCTCTTGAAGAAGATTCTGTGGTAAACTTCTTGAATTGCCCCCCATCAGCATGGACAAGGCGTTTATAGAGCCTATCTTCACCAATAATGTAAGTTTGTCCATCTCAAGCCTTCAAACTTTGTTGTATATATTTGGTTAAGCATGACTGCAACAACTATTTATTTTTGGTGTTTGCATCAAATTGCTTGTTTAAAGTTTATTATATGTAGTTCATAAACAAAAGTTCATCCGTTCTCAATTTAAGTTTTCAGTTGTACAACCAAGTTCCTTCTTCATACCATGTAAATTAAACTATACAGAGCAAGTGATCTTCTTTTGCACTTCATGTATGCTTCTGTTCTTCATCTGTAATCCAGTGGTGTGGTGAACCTACCCAATACAGTACAATGTCATATTCTGCAATGTCTTAACTATGAAAAATTTCATATCATTCTACTATTATTTAAACTGTCTCTTTATTTGCCAATCTGAAATGGTATAAATTGACAGCACACTAACCATTGATACTTATGAGTTCTTGATCTGTAATCCAGTGGTGTCGTGAAGCTGCCAACTCCTTCACAATGTCATTTCCTGCCATGTCTTGACGTGAACAATACCATATTGTGTTAATGCAAATTTAAACTGTGTCACTTTATTCGTCAGTAAGAAATGTGATGAATTGTCAGCACTGATACTTTTATGTGCAAAACCTGTCATCTGTCTGCTTGTTTATCTTTCAGAGTGAGGAAGATATAAGTGTTGAACAAGCACAGTCTCATCATCTTGCTCAGCTGCTTGCACTGCAGCTCCCCAGCAGGGCTAACCTTTCTTGAACTCTATTGAAGTGTTGTCGGTTTTGTATATTATTTTGTCGGCGTGTTTATTTGCACTGGTGGCGATCTTTGATGCCCAGTGTATGTAATATGATGTCTGCTTGTGCTTTATTATCATAGTGGCGAACTTTGATGCCCAGTGGATGTAATATGCCGTAATTTCTTTATTGTATAGTATAGGTTTTTTCTTATTCACAATGCTGCAGTTATTTTACTGTATATATATCCTGTCTTCGCAGTAAACCAGCCAAACCGTAAAATTATGGTACATAATCGGGCCGTCATGCAATCACGATGTAGGTTGGGCCTGAAACGTGCTAATCAGCTCACGGGCCGGCAGCAACCCGAAATGAACCCCGGCCCATGATTGTGCGAATCAAATCACGGGCTTTTAACAGGCCGAAAAATTGTCTCGGTCCTTGTTTGGCCCAATCAGATATCAGCTGCGAGCAGGCCAGATGCAAACCGGGCCGTAGTTAGGCCCAACTATATGACGGGCTTTTAACAGGCTGAAATTAATATAGGGCCGAAATGTTAAACGGGCCCTTAACAGGCCAAAGCTAATATCAGGCCGAATTACTAAGTGGGCCTTTAGCAAGTGGGCCCAAAAGCATAGTGTCTAGTTGACGGGCCGAATCTGATATGGGCCATAATTAGGCCCAAAACCTCTTAAAGGGCCGGACCTGATCTAGGCCGTAATTTGGCCCAGAACGTGGTAGGCTTTTAACGGGCCAGATCTCATATGGGCCACTATTAGGCCCAGAGCATGGCAAGCCATTAATAGACCGTATCAAATATGGGCCGGCATTTGGCCCAAAACATGGCAGCCAGTTAACGGGCCGGCCTACTAGGGTCCTCAAAATCTTGTGGGCCTACAGCTGGGCCGGCCCATTAATGTCAGCAAAATCTTGTGGGCCTTTAGCTGGGCCGGCCCATTATGATCCACAAGAATTTTGTGGGCCTTTACCTGGGCTGGCCTATTATAGCACACAAAAATCTTGTGGGCCTGTACCTGGGCTGACCCATTATGGCCCGTGAAATCTTGTGGGCCTTTAGCTGGGCCAGCCCATTATGGTCCGCAAAATCTCGTGGGCCTTTAGCTGGGCCAGCCCATTATGGTCCGCAAAATCTCGTGGGCCTTTAGCTGGGCCGGCCCATTATGGTCCGCAAAATCTTGTGGGCCTTTAGTTGGGCCGGCCCATTTAAACTTGTTGGGACGTGCCACGTGTCGACGTATCATAGGCGTCTTCTGTCCAGTGAGTGGATGACATCTGTCCCGATGATGAGCCGACACGTGTTTCCTCTAGCCAATGATGATTTTACACGTGGAAAATCCCCATTGGTCGGGGCTGTTAACGGGTTATCGGATCCAAAACCCAACCCGATAGCTTACGGTGTTCCGTTACGGTGGATGCCACGTGTCGGTCACCCTTGACAAAAGCACTTCTGTGACGCGCGATTTATCGTCATGGAAGTGGACACTTCCGTGATGATAATTTTGGTAATGTCATGGAACACTTCTACGACAGCACATGTATGACTATCTTGATTCTGCCATAAATTTGTCATGGACGCACATGCATGACAAAAAAAGCGACCTACTGTGACAAACACGTATCATCACGGAAGTGTATTTTTTTTGTAGTGCGTAGGGGTCATAGTTGCTTGAACAGACAAGTTGTATCCGGCTAGCTATGTTATATTACATTGTAATTGTAAGAAACATCTTCCAGGGAGAATAGTTCCGTTAAGGGTTCCTTTCCCAGGGCGGATTTGCATTAGTATGCATGTCCGAACTATAGTTGAAAAAATCGCAGTGTGAGTGACATCTGGGGGTTCATAGTGTAATGAGTGTAACACGTCTTTAGTCCACCAACCGAATATTCCCTTAATAACGCTAGCTTTCGGCTTCACCCAGTCCGAGGTACAGGTCCGAATGACCCGGCAGTAACAATCGCAGAGGTGCTCCCTTTATGCCCTAGTCGAACAAATGGGAACGTAGTGAAGGAAATATGCCCTAGAGGCAATAATAAAGTTATTATTTATTTCCTTATATCATGATAAATGTTTATTATTCATGCTAGAATTGTATTAACCGGAAACATAATACATGTGTGAATATATAGACAAATAGAGTGTCACTAGTATGCCTCTACTTGACTAGCTCATTAATTGAAGATGGTTATGTTTCCTAACCATATACATGAGTTGTCATTTGATTAACGGGATCACATCATTAGGAGAATGATGTCATTGACATGACCCATTCCGTTAGCTTAGCACATGATCGTTTAGTGTGTTGCCATTGCTTTCTTCATGACTTATACATCTTTCTATGACTATGAGATTATGCAACTCCCGTTTACCGGAGGAACACTTTGTGTGCTACCAAACGTCGCAACGTAACTGGGTGATTATAAAGGTGCTCTACAGGTGTCTCCGAAGGTACTTGTTGGGTTGGCGTATTTCGAGATTAGGATTTGTCACTCCGATTGTTGGAGAGGTATCTTTGGGCCCTCTCGGTAATGCACATCACTAAAGCCTTGCAAGCATTGCAACTAATGAGTTAGTTGCGGGATGATGTATTACAGAACGAGTAAAGAGACTTGCCGGTAACGAGATTGAACTAGGTATTGAGATACCGACGATCGAATCTCGGGCAAGTAACATACCGATGACAAAGGGAACAACGTATGTTGTTATGCGGTTTGACCGATAAAGATCTTCGTAGAATATGTAGGAGCCAATATGAGCATCCAGGTTCCGCTATTGGTTATTGACCGGAGACGTGTCACGGTCATGTCTACATAGTTCTCGAACCCGTAGGGTCCGCACGCTTAACGTTACGATGACAGTTTTATTATGAGTTTATGTATTTTGATGTACCGAAGGTTGTTCGGAGTCCCGGATGTGATCACGGACATGACGAGGAGTCTCAAAATGGTCGAGACATGAAGATGTATATATTGGAAGCTTATGTTTGGATATCGAAAGTGTTCCAGGTGAAATAGTGATTTTACCGGTGTACCGGAGGGGTTACCGGAACCCCCCAGAGGCTATTGGGCCTCATGGGC